>NW_006921798.1:5473837-5485204 GCF_000298275.1 Orycteropus afer afer
TCTATAAGGCCCAGTTGGTATAGTGTATTATTTAGCTCTTCTGCATCTTTATTGAGTTTTTTCCAGTTGTTCTATCTTTCAAAGAAAGTGGTGTATTAAAATCTCCCACTATGACTGTAGAGTCATCTATTTGGCTTTTCAACTCCATTAGAGTCTGATTTATGTATTTTGGGGCTCTTTCATTGGGTCCATATATATTTACTATGGTTGTATCTTCATGATCAATTGATCCTTTAATCATTATATGATGTCCTTCCTTGTCTCGTATTGTGGTTTCTGTCTTACAGTCAATTTGATCAGAAATTAATATTGCCAGTCCTGCTCTCTTACAGTTGCCATTTGCTTGATATATCTTTTTCCAACCTTTGATTTTTAGTCTATTTTTATCTTTATCTCTAGGTGTGTTCTTGTAGGTGGCATATTGATGGGTTTTGTTTTCTTATCCAATCTGCAACTCTCCATCTCTTGAGTGGTGCATTTAATCTGTTAACATTCAGTGTAATTATTGACAAGTATGATTTGGTTGCTGTCATTTTCTTATGTGTTTTTTCATGGTGTTCATGGTTTCTGTGTTCCATATTATTTTCTGTGTTGAGCTTATTATGTTTATGAGTTGTGTTATCATTTCCTTTGTTGCTGTTGTTTTAGTATATGCTGAGCATTTGTGTTTGTCCTCTTTTTTATTATAATATGAAGGTTTATCATTTTTCTTTGTGGTTACCCTATGATTCATAATCTTCTCCCTGAGTTTAGAACAGTCCATTCTATCTTGCAACTCTCTTAACTTCCTCACCATTTAGAAGTTCTGTAACTACACGGTCTTTTCCCTCTTTTTGTTTGTAGTTGTCCTCATTTGCCAATTGATGTGTCTGGTTCCCTGTTTACAATCTTGTAAGCTCATTTTATTTTGGCTGGGAACAGCCAAAGTGCAACCATTTAATACGGAGACATCAGACATGGATAAAGAGGGGAGAAAAAATAAAACAACAACAACAACAAAAAACTTCATGGACAGATTGAGATGAATTCCTAGTGGGTAAAAGATGTGTAGGAGCTAAGAAAGGAATGTGGAAGGAAGCAATTCAGACTTACAGTGGCATGGTAGGCTGTGGAGAGTGGAGGGAGATAAGAAAGGGAATGAAACAATTCACCACTAGCAAATACTAATCTTTTGGGCTGAAGACCTACTGGAGAGGAAAAGCCTGTGTTGGGGTGGCTGAACATTCTAGGCTCAGGATGCTCTCTTGTTTGATTGAATCTGGGTAAGAGCTGAATAAAAGGCTATGACCAGAAAGACAGTATATCCATGTCAGTGAGATTGGAGAAACTCATTATTGTATTTAAATTCAACGCCCCACCCATTGTGCTGAAAAAGAAAAATAAACTCTTGAAATGCTTGAGAATTGACATAATTTCCAACTCACAGTGACACAATGTACAACAGACTGAAACCATTCCTGGGCCTGAACCATCATCATTATGCTTACTATGCTCGAGGCCGTCTTTGCAGCCACTTTGTCAATCCATCTTGTTGAGGGTCTTCCCTTTTTCACTGACCTTCAACTTTACCAAGTATGATTATCCCTCCTGACAACATGGCTAAACTAGGTGAGACAAAGTCTGTCCTTTCTTGCTTCTAAGGAGCAGTTCTGGCTGTAATTCTTCCAGGACAGATTTGTTCATTCTTCTGTCAGTCCACGGCATTTTCAACATTCTTTCGACAGCACAATTCAAAGGCACCAACTCTTCTTCAGTCTTCCTTATTCATTGTCCAATTTCTATGTGCATATGAGGCAACTGGAATACCATGGCTTGGGTAAGGTGTACGTTAGTCTTTGAAGTAACATTTTCATTCCTTAACACTTTAAAGAGATCTTTTATAGCAGATTTGTCTACTGCAATATGACATTTGCTTTCTTGACTGTTGCTTCCATTAGTGTTGACTATGGATCCAACTAACGTGAATTCCTTGACAACCTCAATCTTCTCTCCATTTATTTTGATGCTGCTCATTGATCCAGTTGTGAAAATTTTTCTTTTCTTTATTTTGAGGTTTGTGGTAGTTAAGTTTGTGTGTCAACTTGGGTGGGCCTGGTTGAGTGGGTGGCTGGGGAGCTGGATGTAGTATTCCCTATGATGAGACTGGTAATCAACTCCATGGTGGAATCTACTGTAAGCAGCTGAGTAGCTTCTTTAGGGATGTGGTCTGCTTCTTTTATATAAGAAGAAGCCTTGGGGAACAGTCTTTAGCTTATGGCACACTTGAACACTGCATATAGCCATGTCATTGTTCAGCAATCTGCCATGCTCTGCTGACCTTGGGGGGGACTTTCAACAGACATGAATTAATGGCCTCCCATGGGGTTTGGTGACATTGGGACTGTGCCTTTTTATTTGTCAACTCTGAGGTTCACAGCCTCAGGATCCAGCAGCTGTCTGAGTGAAGAAAATCTCTAGCTTCAGTGGGCTGGGAGTAGGAGGCAAAGTTGAAGTCCCAGGTTGAGGGGCTTTCACCCAGCCCCTAGAACCTGGCACTTTGAACTCAGACTTAAAGCCTCCAAACTGTAAGAGAATAAACTCCTATTTCTTCAAGCCATCCCATTTTTGATATATTCTTGTCAGAGCTGTACTAGGTAACCAGAGCAAGGTGTGATCCACATTGAAGACTGTAGTCTTTGATTTTCATCAGTAAATGATTCAAGTCATCTTCACTTTCAGCACGTAAGGTTGTCAGTGCATATCACAGGTGGTTAATGAGTCTTCACCTATTCCTGATGCCGCATTCTCCCACTTATACTCCAGCTTCCCAAATTATGCTCAGCATACAGATTGAATAAGTATGGCAAAGAGACAACTGATACACAGTCCTGAATTTAACCCATATAGTATTCCCTTGTTGTCTTCAAATGACTGTCTGTTGTGCAGATTCCTCATGAGCATAATTAAGTGTTCTGGACTTTCCATTCTTCTCAATGTTATTCATTATTTATTATGATACACAGTTAAATGCCTTTGCATAGTCAATAAAACACAGATAAACATTTATCTGGTATTCTTTGCTTCCAACCAATATCCATTTGACATCAGCAATGATATCCCTCATTCCACACCCTCTTCTGAAGCTAGTTTGAATTTCTGACTGATCCCTATCAATGTGCTGTTGCAACCATTTTTTAATTATCTCCAGTGAAATTTTGTGTGTGATTTTAATGATTTTGCTTGATAAGTTCCACATTCTATTACATCACCTTTCTGTGAAATATGAAAAAAATATAGTGATGAGAAGAGAGATATGGGATGATAGTAAAGAAATAACATACATGTGATTGGAGTTCCAGAACAAAAGGGGGGAAGGAAAAAAATCAGAGAAAATTGCCAAAGACCTTCTAGCAGAAAACTTCCCCAGTTTCATGAAAGATAGAAAGACATCCAAGAATCTCAAAAACCTCATACCTCAAGATAGACCTCAACAGAAAATCAACAAGACATATCACAATTGAACTTCCAAAAAAAAAAAAAAAAGAAATAAAGAATCTCAAGAGCAACTCAGGAAAAATGAAATATTACCTACAAAGAGCAACATAAGACTAAGCTCTATTTCTCAGGAGAAACCATGCAGGCAAGAAGGGAATGGGATGACAAACAAAAAACCTTGAAGGATGAGAATTGCAAACCAAGAATTATATATCCAGAAAAATTTCCCCTCAAATATGATGGTGAAATTAGAAGATTCCTAGTCAAATAAAAATTAAGGGAATTTTAAAAACCAGACCAACCCTACAAGAAATGCTAAAGGAATCCTTTCAACAGAAAACCAACAACAAAAGACAACAACTTAATTTTAAGATACATGACAACACCACTCAGAAACCAATCCAGGAAAAGAATTCTCACACCTAAAATAAGCTTATAAAATGGAAAACAGATAACCAAAGGATCCAATCTATAAACAACATCACCTACAAAGCACATAGAGGGAATAAATGGTATAATTACCAAATTTCCAAATGGAGAGGAAGTCAAAGCAATGTAAATAAAAAATAGACTGTTGCATACTAAGGAAGATAATAATTTACTACAGGGTAACCAGAAAGAAAATTAATAAGACTTCTAATCAAAATAACAAAGAAAGAAATCATAAAGACCTAGTAAACACAAAATTCAAAATAATGAAGAAAAGGAAAAAAAAATTTGGACAACAAAATGAACTCAGCATAGAAAAATATTAGGAATAATGAAACCATTAACATCACAACAACAACAAAAAAAAAGAATGTCAACATTAACTTTATACCTATCATTAATTTCACTAAATGCGAATGGATCAAAATGCACCAGTCAAAAGAAATAGAGTGGCAGTTTGGATAAGAAAATAAGATCCATCTATATGCTGTCTACAAGTGATTCACCTTAGATACAAAGATCAAAATAAATTAAAAATAAGGGTTGGAAAAATAATTAAGCTAATGTCACCCAAAAAAGAGCAAGGATGCCAATATTAATTTCTGATAATCAAGACAAAAAACAGTATAAGGGAAAAAGAAGGTCATTTGTATGATTCATTGTAAAAGGGTCAATTGCCCTAGAGGGTATAATCATAATAAATATCTATGCACTCAATGAAAAAGCTCCAAAATACGTAAAGCAAAAATTAACAAATTGAAATGAGAAATAGGCTACTCTTCAAAAGTAGTAGGAAATTTAACACTCCATTTTCATTGAAGACAGAACAACTAGAAAAAAACTGACAAAGATACAAAAGATCTCAACAACACAGTCAACCAACTTGACCTCATTGACATATAGAGAACATGCCACCCAACAAAAGCACAATAAACATTTATGAGTGCGCATGGACCAATCTCTGAATAAACTATATGTTAGGTCATAAAACAAGCCTCAATAATTTGAAAACATTGAAATATTATGAAGAACATTCTCAGATCATAACACTACCAAATTCAAAATCAATAATATAAGACCAGGGAAAATATCAAATAAATGGGAAATGAATAACACATTGCTCAAGAATCACTGGGTAACTGAAGAAATAAATTAAAATAATAATAAAAAAATTAAAGAAACAAAAGAGAATGAAAACACAGCATACCAAAAACTCCTGGGACACAGCAAAACAAAAATCAGAGGTCAACTTACAGCAATTAACACACACATCAAAAAAGAAGAATCAACAACTTAGTACAACAACTCCAACCATATGAAAAAGAGTAACCAAAAAGCCTACAGTCTCCAGAAGAAAGGAAATAATAAAGAGTAGAGCAGAAATATACAATGCAGAAAACAGAAAAACAATAGAAAAATCATTAAGACTAGATACAGGTTCTTTGAGAATATTTTTAAAAATCACCAAGCCACTGAAAAATTTAAATAAGGAAAAGAATGAAAAGATGCAAAAAACAGGAAAAATAAATGAAATATGTGACATCACAAGGGGACCAACTGAAATAAAAAGATAATAAGAGAGTATTATGAAGAATTGTATGCCACTAAATTTGAAAACCTGGAAGAAATGGACAAATTTCTAGATACACCTGACCTAACTAAACTAATATAAACTGAAGCAGAAAATTTGAACAGATCCATAACAAAAGAAGAATTTGAACAGGTCATAAAGAAAAAAAAAAAAAAAAAAATCCCCATACAAAAAAGTTCTGGCCCTGAAAGCTTCACTGGAAAATTCTATCAAACATTCAGAGAAGAGCTGACACTTATTCTACTCAAATTATTCTAGGAGATAGAGAAGTAAAGAACACTCTGAAATGCATTATACGAAGCAAGCATGACCTTGATAAAAAAAAATCAGGTAAAACCATAAACCAAACCAAATGCACTGCCGTTGAGTCGGATCCAACTCTTAGTGACCCCTCCTTGGGTTTCTGAGGCTGTATCACTATGGAAGTAGATTGCCCAACCTTTCTTCTGAGGAGTGGCTGGTGGGTTTGAACTGCCAGCCTTCTGGTTAGCAGTCAAATGCCTTAGGTAAAGTCATCACTAAAAAGGAAAATTACACATCAATATTCTTCAAAAAAATCCTATCCAACAGAATCTAACACTGTATCAAAAAAATAATACACCATGACCAAGTGGGGTTCATACCAGATAGGCAAGGATTGTTCAAATTAGGAAAAAAACAAAACAAAAATAAATAAAAATCCATCATATAAATAAAACAAAGGGAAAAAAAAAACAATCATATCAATCAATGCAGGAAAGGCATCTGATAAAATCCAACACCCGTTTCTGATTAAAAAAATCTCATCAAAATAAAAACAGAAGGGAAATTCCTCAACATAATGAAGAGCATATATGCAAAACCAACAGCAAACATTTCTTCTCAATGAATGGAGACTCAAAGCTTTCCTCTTGTGAATGGGAACCAAAAAAGTTTCTCCACTTCTATTCAACATTGTATTGGAAGTCTTGACCAGGGCAATAAGGCAATAAATAAATAAATAAATAAAATCATCCAAATAGTCAAAGAAGTAAAATTATCTCCATTTGTAGATGGCATGATCCTATACAGAGAAAACCCAAACGATTCAGCAAGAAAACTGCATGAACTAATTGAAAGACTCAGCAACATGGCAGGCAGGATACAACATACAAAAATCACTTGACTTCCTCTACATCAATAGATCTCTGAAAACAATACCATTTACAATAGTTACCAAAAGGATAAAATACTTAAGAATAAATCTCACCAGATTCACGAAAGACCTATACAAAGAACACTACAAAATTCTACTCAAGAAATTGTAAGACACCTACATAAATGGAAGAACATGCCATGATCATGGATAAGATGACTGAACATTATGAAAATGTCAATACTCCCCAAAGCAATCTAAAGGGTGAATGCAATCCTGATTCCAATTTCATCAACATTCTATATAGATATGGGAAAAACAATAATTAATTTTATGTTGTTGTTGTTGTTATGTGCCATCAAGTCGGCCCTGACTCATAGCGATCCCTCCTTGGGTTGCAGAGGCAGTATCACTACTTTTATAGGAAAAAAAGAGAGAGAGAGAGAGATTAGATAAGCAAAGCACTATTGAAGAAGAAAAACAAAGCAGGAGGTCTTACACTCCTTGATCTCAAAATCTACTATAAAGGCATGGTAGTTAAAACAGCCTGGTATTGGTACCATAGACACATAGATTACTGGAACAGAATTGAAAATCCAGAAATACATCCATCACATATGGACAGCTATCTTTGTCAAAAGGTGGAGACCCATTTAAAGAAGAAGAGATAATCTCTTTAGCAAATGATGCTAGCAAAAGTAGATATTCATTTCCAGAAAAATGAAACAAGATTCATACCTCATACCATGCACAAAAACAAACTCAAGATTGATCAAAGAGCTAAAACAATGCTCAAAACTTTGAAGTTCATCAAACATAAAATAGGAGCAAACTTTGTTGTTGTTGTTACATGTCGTTGAGTCAGCTCTGACTCATAGTGACCCTAAGCACAGCAGAACAAAAGACTGCCCAGTCCTGTGCCAGCCTCACAATCCTTGCTATACCTGAGCCCATTGTTGCAGCCATTGTTTCAAACCATCTCATTGAGGGCCTTCCCCTTATTCATTGACCCTCCACTTTACCAAACATGACATCCTTCTCCAGAGAATGGTTCTTTCTGACAACATGACCAAAGTAGGTGAAAGTCTGGCCATTCTTGCACCTAAGGAGCATTCCACTTGCACTCCTTCAAGGACAGATTTTTTAGTCTTTTTAGCAGACCACAGTACTCTTAGAATTCTTCTCCAACACCACAAATCAAAAGCATCAACTCTTCGGTCTTCCTTATTCAGTGTCCAGGTGATTAAAAATACCATGGCTTGGGTCAGGTGCACCTTAGTCTTCAATGAGACTTCTTTGAACTTCAGCACTTGAAAGAGGCCTTTTGCAGCAGCAGATTTACCCAATGCAATATGTCATCTGATGTCTTGGCTGCTGCTTCCATTGGTGTTGATTGTAGAACCAAATAATATGAAGTCCTTGGCAATTTTCAATCTTTTCTCCATCCATCATGAAGCTGTTTACTGGACCAGTTGTGAGGCTTTTTGTTTTCTTTATTTGAGGTGTAATTCACACTGCAGACTATTGTCTTTAATCTTCACCAGTAAGTGCTTCAAATCATCTTCACTTTCAACAAGCAAAGTTGTGTCATCTTCATATTGCAGGTTGTTAATGAGTTTTCCTCCAATCCTGATGTCCCTTTCTTCTTCATTAATCCTGCTGTTCAGATTATTGGCTCAGCATACAGATTGAGTAAGTGGTGAAAGAATACAACCCTGATACACTCCCTTCTTGATTGTAAACTATGCAGTATCCCCTTGTTCTGTTCAAACAACAGCCTCCTGAACTATGTACAATCATAAATACAATCTGGTATTCTGGAATTCCCATTTTTCTCAATGTTATCCACAATTTGTTATGATCCACACAATTGAATGCTTTTGCATAGTCAATAAAACATAAGTAACATCTTTCTGATATTCTTTGCTTTCAGCCAAGATCCATCTGACATCAGCAATGATATTCCACATTCCACATCCTCTTCTGAATCTAGCTTGTATTTCTGGAAGCTTCTGTCAATATCTGTTGCAACCGTTTTTGAATTATCTTCAGTAAAATTTTACTTGCATGTGATATTAATGATATTGTTTGATAATTTCCACATTCTGTGGGATCACCTTTCTTTGCAATAAGTATGAATATGGATCTGTTCCAGTCAGTTGGCCAGGTAGACGTCTTCCAAATCTCTTGGCATAACTGAGTGAGTGCCTCCAGTGGGGCATCAGTTTGTTGAAACATCTCAATGGATATCCCATCAATTCCTGGAGGCTTGTTCTTTGCCCATTCCTTCAGTGCAGCTTTAACTTCTTCCTTCAATACTGTTGGTTCTTGATCATATGCCACCCCTTGAAATGTATGAACATCAACCTGTTCTTTTTGATTCAGCCACTCTGTATTTCTTCTATCTTCTTTTGATGTTTCCTGCATCATTCAGAATTTCGCCCACAGAATCTTTCAATATTGCAATTCGAGGCTTAAACTTTTTCCTTAGTTCTTTCAGCTTGAGAAATGCTGAGTGTTTTCTTCCCTTCTGGTTTTCTAACTCCAGGTCTTTGCATACTTCTTTATGGTTATTGGCTTTGTCTGATTGAGCTGCTCTTTGAAATCTTCTGTTCAGCTCCTTTATCTTGTCATTTCTTCCATTTGCTTTAGCTAATCTTTGCTCAAGGGCAAGTTTCAGAGTCTCTTCTTACATCCATTTTGATCTTTTCTTCCTTTCTTGTGTTTTTAATGACCTCTTGCTTTTTTCATGAATGATGTTCTTGATATTATCCCACAATTCTTCTGGTTTTCAGTCGTTCGTGTCCAATGCATCAAATCTATTGTTTAGATTGTATCTAAATTAAGGAGGGATATAATCAAGGCCATATTTTGGCTCCTGTGGACTTGTTTTCATTGTCTTCAACTTCAACTTGAACATGCATATGAGCAGTCTATGGTCTGTTCCACAATCAACTCCTGGCCTTGGTTTGGCCAAAAGTGGTTGAAATTCTCCATTGCCTCTTGTCACACATGAAGTTGATCTGATTCCTGTACATTCCCTCTGGTGAAGTCCACATGTATAGCCATTACTTGTGTCATTGAAAAAAGGTATTTGCAATGAATAAGTCATTGGTTTTGCAAAATTCTATCATGCAATCTTCAGTGTTATTTCTGTCACCAAGGCTATATTTCCCAACTACTTGTAACTCTTCTTTATTTCCAACTTTTGCATTCCAGTCACCAGTTGTTCTGGTTACCTAGTGCCACACTGATAAGAATATACCACAAATGGGATGACCTTAACAAACAGGAGTTTATTCTCTTAAAGTTTAGAGGCTTTGAGTCCAAGTTCAAATTGCCAGGCTCTAGGGGCTGTGTAAAAACCCCTTGACCTTGGGCTACAGCTCTGACTCTTGCTTCCACCCACTGAAGCTGGAGGCATCACTCAGGTAGCTATTGGCTGCTGAGCCTAACAAGCCCAAGGTAGACAAATAAAATGGCACAGTCCCGATGTTACCAAACCACATGGCAGGCCATTAACCCACATCCATTGTAAGTCCCAAGGTTGGCAGAGCATGACAGGCTGCTGAACAACAACATGGCTACATGCCCAAGTGTGCCATAAGCTAGAGACCATTCCCCAAGGCTTCCGCTTATATACAGGAAGCAGAGCACATTCCCTAAGGCAGCTACTCAGCTGCTCCCAATAGACTCCACCATGGAGTTGATTACCAGCCTCATCATGAGGAATACTACATCCAGCTGCCCAGCCACTCAACCAGCCCCAGCCAAGTTGACACACAAACTGAACTACCACACCAGTGATAAACAACATATCTTGATTTCATGTTTGGTCAATTTCAGACTGCAGAAGTTGATAGAAATCTTTAATTTCCTCATCTTTGGCTTGGTGGTTGGAGTATAGATTTGAATAATAGTAGCACTAACTGGGGTGCTCTGGTAGTGTAGTGCCTAAGGCACTTGACTGCTAATCAGAAGGCTGGCGGTTCAAACCCACCAGCTACTGCTTGGAAGGAAGATGAGGCAATCTACTTCCCTAGTGATACTGCCTTGGAAACCCAAGGAGGGGTCACTATGAGTCAGGTGCAACTCAATGGCACATAACTACAACAGTATCAACTGGTTTTCCTTGTAGGCGTATGGATATTATCCTATCAGTGACAATGTTGTACTTCAGGAGAGATCTTAAAACAGTCTTTGTGACAATGAATGTCATACCATTCTTCTTTAATTTGTCATTCCTAGAACAGTAGATCATATGGTTATCTTATTCAAAAGGGCCAAAAGCAGTCCATTATAGCTAAGTAATGCCTAGGATATCAATCTTTATGTGTTCCACTTCATTTTTGACAACTTCCAATTTTCCTAGATTCTTCTTCTTCTTCTTCTTCTTCTTATTCTTCTTCTTATTATTATTTTAGTATTATGATTTGGGTGAAGATTTACAGAGCAAATTCACTTGCCATACAGCAGTTCACATATACTTTGTCTCATATCATTGACTAGTTTACCACAATGCAACAGCTCCCTTCCTACTTCCTCCCCATAGTACCTCTTCCCAGTGGCCATCCCTCCATACATTCCTGCCCCCTGAGCTTCTCTCTATGCATAAGCACCCCTTCTTTCTCCCATGATTGTTCTCTCCAAGGAGTGTATCTACTTGGGGTAAATGTTCAACTCATATGCCTGTCTTTTGTTTGGCTGGAAACCACAGGTGTGGATTCAATTCCAGACCTGAAGGGCAATTAGGGGCCAT
>NW_006921798.1:5485674-5487112 GCF_000298275.1 Orycteropus afer afer
TCTACTCATTTTGAGTCCTGTCACATCAGCCAATGGAGGTCCTAAAAGCTTTACTCCATCCACATTGTTAAAGTTGTCTCTACTCTGAGGAGTCAGCTCTTCCCCAGTCAAGTTTTGAGTGCCTTCTGACCTGAGGGGCTCATCTTTCAGCACCATGTCACACAGTGTTTCAGGGTTATTCATAAATGTACATTCTGGTAATATATCAGACAGTGTTTCACTGCTGTTCATAAAGTTTTCAATGGCCAATTGTTTGAGAGGTGCATGGCTTCTTCTTTTTCTGAATCTGTTTTAGCCCAGAAGTTCTGCTGAAACCTGTCCACCATGGTTAACCTTGCTGACATTTTACACCACTGGTGGCATAGCCTCCAGTGTCACAAGAACAAGTAAACCACCACATGGTGACAAACTGACGGACAAGTTTGTTTCCCATAGTTGCTCCTAACTCCTCTGTGTGTACCTAACTTGGGCCCCAGCCTTAAACTAGAGCTACCTCTAAGAGAAAAGCAGCCCCTAATCCCTATGCCCACCAAGCTTGGGACCTAGCCTTAATCTAGAGCCACCCCCAAGAGAAAAGCAGCCCTCAAACCCTGTGTCCACTTATATTGGGCCCTGGCCCTAAAATAAAAGTTAGGGGCCCTAATTTGTGGCATAATACACTGTCAAGTACAACTCAAAATACAAACATCAGAGGATAAACTGGATGAATGAGACCTCCTGAAAATAAATTTTTGTGTGCATCAAAAGACTTATCTAGAGGAATATAAGGGAGCTCTGGTAGCATAGTGGCTAAGTCACTTCCCTGCTAACCAGATGGCTGGCAGTTCAAACCCACCAGCCACTCCTCCAAAGGAAGGTTGGGCAATCCTACTTCCATAGTGATACTGCCTCAGAAACCCAAGGAGGGGTCGCTATGAGTCGGGGCTGACTCGATGGCACATAACAACAAAAACAACAAGAGGAATATAAAGAGAACCTAATAATTGGGAAAAAATATTTGGCAACAGCATATCCATCAAGGGATTTATTTCTAAAATTTTTAGAAAACTTTAACATCAAAAAAATAAACAGTCTAGTTCAAAATGGGCAAAGGGCATGAATAGACACTCCTGCAAAGAAGATATACAAGCAGCCAACAAACACTGAAGAAATGTTTATCATCATTAGCCATTTGAGAGAGGAAAATCAAAATACTGTGAAATTATCTTAATCCAACACTAATAGCAAAGTTCAACAAGACAGAAAACAACATGCTGGTGAGGGTGTGGAGAGGTTGGAACTCATACACTGCTGATGGGACTTTAAAATCTTATGACCACAGTGGAAAACCGTATTTTATTTCCTTAAAAATTTGGAGATATTAAGGCGGGGCAAGATGGCAGACTAGGCAGAAGGATTGCACAGACCCTCTTCAACAAAGAAAAGGGAAACCAATTAA
>NW_006921798.1:5490979-5500773 GCF_000298275.1 Orycteropus afer afer
AAAAAAAAAAAAAAATTTGGAGATAGAAATAACGTGTTTTCCAGAAATCCCACTGCTAGGAATATATCTTAAAGAGGTAATATTTGGAATATGAATAGATATATGTACATGCATGTTCCTCACAACACTATGCACAATACCAAAGAGAAGGGAACAACCTAAGTGCTCATCAACAGAAGAATTGATAACCAGACTGTGTTACATAGACACAATGGAGTATTATGTAACATTAAAGAATAATGAAGAATCTGAGAATCACTTCATAATGTGAGTGAACTCTGAGGACATTTTGCTGAGTGGAATAACTCAATCAGAGAAGGACAAATATTGTATGAATCTATTATTACAAAAAGTGTAGGAAACATTCACAAAGGGAAGAAAATTATCTTTGTTGATTACCAGGGAAAGGAGAGGAGAGGAGGAAAAATTGGGGGCTAGTTAAGATACATATGTTGACTTGGGTGAAGGAAAAGGCAACATAACAAAACCATTTGATCAGCACAATATTACTAAGGAAAAAGAAGACATGGAGGGGTGATATCAGTAATAACAAATACTAATCTATTGGTGAATACATAAATAGACAGGCAAGATGATCAGGTATGGGTGGGTGAATGGGAATATACCCATGACCATCCATATTCCTACATACATATTTGTATGTGTTATAAAAATATCCATATGCATTATAGAGATTAAGTAAATAAATAAAATAACAGGGAATAACAGTAGAATAACTTCTTAGTCACAAACAAGCACTTTGAGGAAGTGAGTCACTGGGTCTGCAGGCTAGGGACCTGCATAGACATTAACTTCAATAGGCAGAGCCTAGTACATAAACTACCACTTGTCTGTTTGTTGTACTGTGTTGGCTTGCATGTTGATGTGAGGCTAGAGGCTATGCCACCAGTATTCAAATATAAGCAGGGTCACCCATTGTGAATAGGTTTCAGCAGAGCTTCCAGGCTAAGACAGACTGGGAAGAAGGGTGGGACCATCTGCTTCTGGGGGGAAAAAAAAAAAAAGGGTCACTGAAAACCTTATGAATAGCCATGAAACATTGTATGATGTATTACTGGAAATGTTTATGAATAGCCATGAATCCTTATCTGATATAGTGCCAGAAGATGAGCCCCTCAGGTTGGAAGGCACTCAAAATATGATTGGGGAAGAGATGCCTCCTCAAAGTAGAACTGACTTTAATGATACAGATGGAGTAAAACTTTCAGGACCATCATTTGCTGATGAGGCAAGACTCAAAATGGGAAGAAACAGCTGTAAACCTTCATTAATAATTGGAATATGGGACATATGAAGTATGAATCTAGGAAAATTGGAAGTTGCAAGAATGAAGTGGAATGCATAAAAATCTATAATCTAGGTATCAGTGAACTGAAATGGACTTGTTTTGGCCAATTTGAATCAGACAGACATATGGTGTACTACTGTGCTGGGAATGACAAAATGAAGACATTGTATTAATTTTCAAAAAGAATCTTTCAAGATCTATCCTGAAGGACAATGATGTCAGTGATAGGATAATACCTATATCACTACAGGGAGACTGGGAGCACTGGTGGTGTAGTACCTAAGGCATTTGACTGCTAACCATAAGGCTGGTGGTTCAAACTCACCAGCCACTCCTTGGAAGACTGGACAATCTACTTCTGTAGAGATACTGCCTCAGAAATGCAAAGAGGGGTGGCTATGAGTCTAATTGAGTTGACGGTAGTGAGTTTGGTTTTGGTTTTTGGTTTACAGGGAGACCAGATAATACTACTATTATTCAAATTTATGTACAAATCACTAAAGGCAAAGATGAAGAAACTGAAGATTTTTACCATGCTCAGCATTTCTCAAGTGAAAAGAACTGAAGAAAAAATTCAAGCCTCAAGTTGCAATACTGAAGGACTCTATCGGGAAAATATTGAATGATTCAGGAAGCATCAAAAGAAAATGGAAGGCATACATAGAGTTGCCGTACCAAAAAGAATTAGTTTATGTTCATCTGTTTCAGGAGGTGGCATATGATCAAAAACCAATGGTACTGAAGGAAGAAATCCAAGCTGCACTTAAGGAATTGGCAAGAAACAAGGCTCTAGGAATTGACATAATACCAACTGAGATGCTTCAATGAATGAATGTAGCACTCTAGGTACTTATCTATTTATGCCAATAAATTAGGAAGACAGCTACCTGGTCAATTGACTGGAAGTGATGGATATCTGTGTCCATTTCAAAGAAAGGTGATCCCACAGAATGTGGAAATTATTGAACACTATCATTACTATCACATGCAAGTAAAATTTTGCTGAAATAATTAAGAAATAGTTGCAGCGGTATATTGACAGGGAATTCCAAAAATGCCAGGTGAATTCAGAATAGAATGTGAAATGAAGGATGTCATTGCTAATGTCAAATGGATATTGGCTGAAAACAAATACCAGAAAGATGTTTACCTTTGTTTTATTGACTGTGCAAAGGTGTTCAACTGTGTATTGTAAGAAATTATGGATAATATTGCAAAGAATGGGAATTCCAGAGCACTAAATTGTGCTCATGAGGAACCTGTGCATAGACCAAGAGACTGTCGTTCAAACAGAACAAGGGGGCATTGCATGGTTTAAAGTTAAGAATGGTGTGTGTCATAGTTGTATCTTTTCACCACACTTACTCAATTTGTATGCTGGAGAAATAATCCAAGGGGCTAGATTATATGAAGACAAATATGGCATCAAGATTGGAGGAAGATTCATTAACAGCCTGCAATATGCAGATGACACAACTTGCTTGCTGAAAGGGAAGATGACTTGAATCACTTACTGATGAAGATCAAAGACTACAGTCTTCAATATGGATTACACCTCAACATAAACATGGTAGTTAAGGTTGTGTGTCAACTTGACCGGACCTGGTTGACTGGCTGGGCAGCTGGTGGTAGTTATTCCCTGTGATGAGATTGGCAATCAACTCCATGATGGCATCTACCACAAGCAGCTGAGTAGCTGCCTTAGGGATGTGGTCTGCTTCCGTACATACAGCTTTGGGAATGGTCTCTAGGTTATGGCAAGCTTGAACCTTGCATGCAGCCACATCATTGTTCAGCAGTCTGTTCATGCTCTGCCGATCGTGGGACTTTCAATGGACTTGAATCAATGGATTGCCGTGTTTTTGGTAACATTGCGACTGAGCCTTTTCACTTGTCAACCTTGGGCTTGCCAGCCTTATCAGCCAGCAGCTGTCTGAGAGAAGAGAAGCCTCTAGCTTCAGTGGGCTGGGAGCAAGAGGCAGAGCTGAAGCTCAAGGTCAAGGGGGTTTCACCCAGCCTCTAGAGCTTGGCACATTGAACTTGGACTGAAAGCCTCCAAACTGTAAAAGAATAAACTCCTGTTTGTTAAATCCATGTGATTTGTGGTATATTCCTGTCAGAGTGGCACTAGGTAACCAAAACAATAAAGAAAACAAAAATCTTCTCAAGTGGACAAAGAAGCAACATCATAATAAATGGAGAAAAGATTGAAGTTGTCAGGGATTTCATTTTACTTGGTTCCACAATCAACACCCACAGAAGCAGCAGTCAAAAAATTAGATGTTTTATTGCACTGGCAAATCTGCTGCAAAAGCCTTCTTAAAAAGGTTAAAAAACAAAGATGTTACTTTCAAGACTAAGGTGCACCCAACCCAAGCCAATAGGGAGCTCTGGTGGCACAGTGGGTAAGGCTACTGGTGCCACTCATTATGCAAGAGATCAAGTTGGCCATCTTGGATACAGCGGGGGGAAAATGTGGAATAAATTTCAAAAACATAAAACTGACCAGGATTACTGGTCCAACAGAAACTGGTGAAACCTCCAAGACTATGATCCCTAGTGACTTTTGGGGCCTGAAATGGACTTACTTTTGTGGTTTAACTCTCGACCAAACAATAGAGAGATCTATGAGTGGAACAACTACACCAGGGAGATAGTGACTATTAGAATAGTCAGTCATGGGAGATCAGAAGGGCAGCATTTGCTCAGGGAGAATGTTGTTGTTTTGTGAGGTCGAGTCAGACCTGACTTATAGCTTCCCCTCCTGGGCTTCCAAGGCAGTATCACTACAGAAGTACCGGTTGCCCAACCTTCCTTCCGAGGAGTGGCTGGTAGGTTTGAACCGCCTGCTTTCTGGCTAGCAGCCAAGTGCCTTAGGCACTACACTAGGAAGAAAGCTAGGGAGGTAGGAATGCTTAGGTAAGAAGGACACAGGGAAAGGGTAAACACAGGGGGGAAGTGAGAAGGGGGCTGTTATATTGTGGGGATTGTAGTCACTGTCAAGAAACAAAATGTGTATAAAATGTATGAATTGTTGAATAGAAAACGAACCTGCTTTGTAAAATTTCATCCAAATCACAAAAAAAAGTTAAAAACAAAAAACAATAAAAACACCTCATATGAATTCACCTCTGGGACTTTAAAGGATAATTGTTCCTGTAAGAAACTTGTATACAAGGGTCCTTAGGCAATGATTTGTTTCAAACTATGGCAGATTATATTGCTGGCATTAATCAGGCCAGTGTATAACAATGCTTTGCACAACTGCTTAAGGCCATAATGTTTTATTTAGAAAACAGTTCATGTGAATTTGGTACGTAGATTTATTTTTACTTCTTCAAAATACTTATAAGTAAGAATACAATCTCTTAGTAAAATTGTTTTAAAATGAATTTTTAGCAATGACTAAAAAAAATATGGTTTCATGATTCCCAAGAGTTCAGTGAGCATAGCTTTGTAATCTTGTCCAACTTTTTTGACAAACTTTGGATTCAAAATCAATGTAGACTTTGCTTGGGTAATACCTCATTATTTTTATCAGAAATCTTTGCATGGCCAGGAATATTGCACAACAAGCATGTGTATCTCTGGTTTAATAAATCAAGTTATTATATTATTATACTGTAAAAAATAATTATGTAGATTTCTGTTATATATATTTATTTATACAAACTACTATAAATTTTTAAGAAATGTTATTACTTTTTTATTGTGGCAAAAACATATTTAACAAAATGTTTGCCAATTTAATATTTTTTCATGTACAATTCAATGACATTAATTACACTCATTGTGTTGTATAACCATTACCATTACCAAATCATTTCACCACTATTAACAGAATCTCAGTGTCCCCTACACTATGCATGCTGTTAAATTTAAATGTACTAAAATATTAATTCATGGAAAATAACTATTTTTATATAATTAGATGTGTAGTATATCAGCAAAGTGTAAAGCAATCTAGCAAATAAAATAAATATTTCCTTCTTCATTTTTTTGCAGAATACACTAACTGTGAAGTATGAGAGTTACATGAATTAGTTCTGTATTATCTAATATCTGTTAGATTTTCAGAGATAGTGGATAAACTAAGATGTTATCTAGTGGATTAGTTGAAGCAAAATTGCATTCAGTTCAACCTAGATTTGGATGAGCAAGGAAAATATATCTGATTCCATGGTTTTAAAAAATTATTCAAAGTCAATTTTTATTTTTGTCAAAATGTTCCTAGAACATGAAATTAATATTTGGAAACAAACCCTATGCTAGTATGCATTTGAATCAATTCTTTTCATAGAAGTAATAGGAGCAGAACTCACTGAAGGTTATATTGTGAGAATGACACTGGACTGGGCAGAATTTCATTCTGTTGTGCATAGAGTCTCTATGAGTCAAAACCAACTCGACAGCACCTAATAACAACACCAAATAACAATCATCCACATGCACCTTTATGTGATGAGGAAAAGGACTGCTTCTTTTTATGTTTAATCATCACACCAATTTGCAAAGGAAAACATAATCACCACATCATCATCATCAAAAACAATGACATAACAATAAAATCACTGCATAAAGGAGAATGTCCAAAGGCCACATATCTAAGCTCACTGTCAAAGAATAGTTTTCACTGGCTCCAAAAAGTATGGTGAATCTTTCAACTTTATTTCTCTTTATGCTGAATTATAGTCACGTGGAGCATCTCCTCTAACAGTCTCAAGTGTCTGTGAATAACATTGCTGTCCAGGATGGTATCAAAGACTTTGTAGGACCCAAATGCAGTCAAGGAAACTGTACAAAAAAAAAAAAAGATTGAAAAAAAAGATGAAAATATAAGAAAGGATATGAATTCTAGAAGAAAAGAAGATTGAGTCCGTTTACATCTACAGAACATCAAAGCCAGTGATGGCAGGATTCACAGTGTCTAAGGCATTTGCTACCCAGAATGCTGGCAGTTCAAACCCACCAGCCACTCCTCAGAAGGAAGATTGGGCAATCTACTTCCATAGTGATACTGCCTCAGAAACCCAAGGAGGGGTCACTATGAGTCGGAGACAACACAATGGCACAGAACAACAACAACGACAAAGGCAAATGAAATATTTACCAAAATTTGCTAGATGATGAGACAAAATCAAACCTCAAATTTCAAAAGATTACAATTATTCATAGTATGTTTTCTGAACACAAGATAATTAAGTTAAAATGTACTCTTAAAAGGATAATTGTAAAATCACAAGCTGTCCAGGCATTACTCAATACAGTTTTATATGACCCATTGTCAAAGCAGTTATTAAAACAGGAATTATACATTTTAATCAATATTTTTAAGTGGTGGCACAGTGGTTAAAGTGTTCGACTGCTAACCAGAAGTTCAGCAGATCGAACTCACCAACTATTTAATGGGAGAAATATATGGCAGTCTACTTCTATAAAGATTTATAGCCTTGGAAATCCTATGGGACAATTGTACTCAGCCCTATAGGGCCCTTGAGTTGGAATTGACTTGAGAGCAGTGGGTTGTTGGAATTGTAGTTCCACTTGTAATCGTGATGGAGAATATAGAAAGGTCTCATGTACTTTTTACTCAGTGTCCCCCAATGGTAATATCTTACAAATCTAAAATACAATATAATAGCCAGGATATTGACATTGACAGTGTCAAGAGCCACTACCCATTCATCAATTTGTCATACCATCGTAGCTTTCATGTTGCCACGGTACTGGAAGGTATGCCACCAATATTTCAAACACCAGCAAATTTACCCATGGGGGACAAGTTTTAATGGAGTTGTCAGACTACTACAGACTAGGAAGAAAGGTTTGGTAATATACTTCCAAAAATTAGCCAATGAAAACTCTATGGATCACAAGAGAATATCGTCTGATATAGTGCTAGAAAATGAGATCTTCAGCATTGTCCACTGAAAATACCTGAACAATGGACAACATTATGACAATAAGTTTCTAATGTCCAGTGAGGAAGGGGTTACAGATTTAAAAGAAATTTTATTTTTTTTTGGCTGTTTTTTGAGAATTGTTAAAATTATGTTACGAATAAACCAAAGTATTTTTGAAAATATAAAATTTAAGAACATGAATGATATTAAAATACCAATTTTGTTTAATAAAGATTGCCTTTCACATCCTGAGCTTACCTATAACAAGGAAAAGCTAGACTAAAATACTTTGTGCACTAAAGAGGTACAATCACCTACCCACTACCCTGGAGGTACAATCACCCCATTTTCTCATCGGGACAAAGGCTTTTGAGTTCAAACTTATTTTAGCTAATGACGTGTCAGAGTCACAATAGCGCCAGGAAAATGTTATATCTAGGGAGACACTAAGGCCTACTTTTTCTATCAGATGATTTTCTTGGTTAACATTTCATAGAAGCTCAGCAATCATCAAAACTGAACTCATCCTTTCTCTGCCACAGTTTGCTTCTAATGAATAAAATTTGCAAGAACCATGAGCTGTTTTTAAAAAGTATATTCACATAGCAATAGGCACAAGTTAAGTAAGTTGTGCTGTGAATTTGTTGTTGTCACAGCCTTATATTGACACATGGCTCATATCTATAGGGCCATTTTTTCTGAACTGACTCAAGAGTTGTTCAATATACCAGGCTTCATCACAGTTTCTTATTGAGTCCTCAACTTATGCATCAACTTTTTCCTGCTTCTGTTGCCTCATGTTTGATTCATATTTTAAGGTTATTCATTTCTCTTTAATGCTTTAGTAAGGAATTTTTAAACATATGTAAAAATAAAGAGAATATCAAAATGATTTTGCTTGTTAGTTACTCAATTTTACAAATTATGAATTTCAGCCAATCATTTTTATCTGTACCACATGCCACACTGGGCATTAATGGTGCTCGTTGAAAGTAAGTTAGTCATTGTCTTTATGCCTTTTGAGTAACCAGTGAGGAAATATTTTCAATTCATTATGGAGTTTGACTTCCACTCATAAGCTTGAAAAAACATCATTGTATAAGACTTCACCCATTAATTTAAATAATAGGAAAATTTTATTGAAGCAGATGCTCCTGTTCTATATTACTAAATGTTACTCTCTTAAGGATATATTACTCCAAGAGAAATTTCTGTGTTTGTTCCCTCATATTTAATGCTTAATTATCCCTGTTAGATTTCTATGTAGTATTTTCTGCCTATTTAAGTTCATGTTCAGAACACAATTTTCAGAAAAAAGAAGTAAAGAAAAAGGAAACTAAAATACAAATTCCTCTTCCCAACCAGCACTTGCTTTCAATTTCAGATACATCTTTTACAAACAGCCCTTCCTATGTAAAGACGACCTATGAGGTCAGATAATACAGATTTTCTATTGTTCACATCACTCATCTAACAAAACTACAAACTCCATTTCATTAACATGTTACAGAGAAAAATACCCTCTCTTGCCTATTCATCCTACCTTTTTAAAGACCCTTTTCTTTTGTACTCCATGAAAATGAAAACCATGTTCCCGCACCAAACCACAATACTGTAGTGTGCAGGCACACACACCCTAGTGTAGTGTGGTAGACACACTCCATAGTCTCCATGCTGTTATGCAAACCTAGGAACAATAACACAAACAAAAACTAACAGACAGACTTGTAGAAAAAAAACTGTTTTGACAAAACTATAGTATCTTTACATGTTTTTGTGATTTATATATTTGATCACTTTTTTGCCCCAAATACTTTGACTGAGGTGTTATATTTATATTTATAAATGTAACTCTACATTTATAGAGTTACAAGGAGTCTATTATTCCAGTCCTAATCTTGGAATGGAAGTCTGCAATTAAATGTAACACTATGATCCCCTAAAACCTTAATAATATACATATTAAAGAAATTCACAGTCCCACTGAATTGCAGGTTGAGATTGAAAATTGTTAACTAGAAGTCTCTCAGGGATCTAACCCACCAGTCAGTGGAGAGGGGTGCTGTTGTGGTTGAAACAATTTTTCATAAATGCCAATGGGAAACGAATGTTCAATAGGGATATAGAGAAATCTGTTTAGAATCCAAGAGTTATTCTAGAGCAACTCTTGATTCTCAGTGTACAACAGAATCTTTTAAAAAGAAGTCTTGAAGGATTTTGGTTTGGAGATTTCTTAGTAGGTAAAAAATGCCAAGCAATTCAAACCTTGGCTGATGATGAAGGGATCATGAAATTGATGGCAGAAGCATCTTATTACCAACTGCAGAAATAAAGACTGTATCAATGATGGATGTTTTCTTCTTGTATTATTATGTACGCATGTGTATATAACTTTCTCCCCCTTTTCCTTTCTTCTATGTTTTATTTAAGGGATTATTTATTAGAAATAACTTAACATTTAGTCTTTCAATTACACAATATTAAGGTGGAAGCAGCAGTCAAAAAATCAGACAGTGGGAGGGAGGCGGGGCAAGATGGCGGACTAGGCAGAAGGATTGCACAGACCCTCTTCAACAAAAAAA
>NW_006921798.1:5507993-5521547 GCF_000298275.1 Orycteropus afer afer
ATGAGACAAAGTATATGTGAACTGCTGTATGAAAAGTGAATTTACTCTGTAAATCTTCACCCAAATCCTAATTAAAAAAAAAAAAAAAAAGTCAGACAGTGTATTGCACTGGGCAAATCTGCTGCAAAAGCCCTCTGTAAAGTGTTAAGAAACAAAGAAGACTTTGCTTTCAAGAATAAAGGGCACCTAATCCAAAGCTATTGTATTTTCAATCACCTCTTATGCATGTGGAAGCTGGACAATGAATAAAGAAGACAGAAGAAGAGTTTATGCCTTTGAATTATGGCGTTGGCAAAGAATACTGAAAATACATGGACTGCCAGAACAAACAAATCTGTCCAAAAGGAAGTGCACCCAGAAAGCTCCTTGGAAATGAGAATGGCCAGACTCCGTCTTACCTACTTGATCATGTTGTCAGAAGGGACCATTCCCTGGAGAAAGATATCATGCTTGGTAAAGTAGAGGGTCAGTGAAAAAGGGGAACCACAACAAGATAGATTGACACAGTGGCTGCAATGATGGGGTCAAGCATAGCAAAGAATGTGATGTGCATAATAAAGCAGGGTTTCATTGGATTGTACATAGGGTTGCTATGAGTCAGAACTAACTTGATGGCACCTAACAACAACAATTACAACTACAAAGTTATATTATAATTAAACTAGAACAGGAATTAACATCACCCAGAGTGGCAATTTGAATTTTGTATCTTCAACTTTTGAAAAGAAGTAAGTATCTTAAATTGTATGAAGGTTAGTTGCATATTATCAGGAAAATGGGTAAAGCTGTTATTGCTGTTATATCATTTGTTATTCCTTTTATATCGTTATTTATTTTGATTGTACTTAAGTCCAATTACGAAAGATGGTATTTTGACTTCTAAAAAGAGGGTGACATGTGACTAAATATCAGCCATCTAAACATGGGACCCACATCAACCTTCCTCTTTAATTCTAAAGATGCTTGTTATGTTGTTATTTTCTTGGATCCTAAAACTGGTAATGCTTCCTGAATATATTGATCTCTTAGTGCCTTCAGCATCCATTTATGGCTCTTCCACCAGGCAATTCCTGGGTAACCAATTTCCTTTATTCAATCCCTTGTGTTTGGAATTACATGCTGGTTCCTATTATTCTGGTTGATCTCTAATAAATACACCCACAATGTGTATGTGTTTGCATGTGTTCTCTCTCATTTTCAAATTTTATTCTGTATAATTCCCATTATTGAAAGTTTTCTCCAAAAAAAGAACTTCAAAACATTTGGACAGCTTATATGTTCCTTCTCTTTTTCAGCTAAGCCCTTTTTCATTTCCTTTTACTTTTTATATGTGTGTTTTCAATTTTTCTTACTAGTATGATTCTCTTCATTCATAGAGCTTCTGTTTTTCAATATGTCTTTAAATGTGTGGAAACCAGATTTTATACAGCTTATCATTTGTTCTCCTAAGTTGTTAAATACAGTATTCTTTCACTATTGATTTCTAAGACTTTATTCACATTGTTAATAATCAATTATATGGCCATAGGTTGGCATGTTAAGAAAAGCCTTGGAATGTCAGTCAAGTGATTGTTTTATAGTCCTTGCTATGTGTCTTAATTACTTGCTTGCCTTGGATAGATTATTTAATTTTTCTTCTAATTCCTTATTTATAAAATCAAGGAGTTAGAGTTTGTGATTTTAAATGCTATGCTCAAAGATTATATACAAATTATAGTTATCATATCCAGAATTACTACTAAATGTGTAATGATTGAAGGACATATCTCCAAACTTTAATTTTATAATTCAAATTTTGTAACTAATACATAGCATAATATTGATATCTGCTAAACTTGGTTTTCTGGCTCCAGACAATTTTCCTACTCTGCCAAGGCCTGGTTTTTTTTTTTTTTTTTTTTTAATATAGAGAGCCAATATGTTGATTAACCAAAATATTAGTCATTTATTTAATCATTTTTATATGCAAAATTGATTAACATGCATCAGTGACCTAATTTAAGCTATTAATAAAACTATTAAACAAGACAGGACTAAGGTTGAATCCCTACATTCTGATATAAGAGACTTCTTCCCAGGTTACCCTCAATCCAACATTAACCTTTTTCAAGTATGTTAGATCAACCACTAACAATGTCACACAAATTAAGTCTCATCCAGTCCAGACTTCTCTACATTTTCTGAAAAGATATATTAAGACAAGAAATTAGATACTTTAGAAAATTCCTGGAATTTTACTGAAGAGCAATAAATTCACTGGCCTAATAACCTCCTCAGAATAAAGATAACATAGTTAGTTGTTTCTAATACTACTGCCAATAATTACTTCCACTAATAATGGACTGTTGTTGCAGTTGTTAGATGCCATTGAGTCCATTCTGTCTCACTCCAAACCTATGTACAACAGGATGTAACACTGCCTGGTCATGCACCAACCTCACAATAGTTGCTATGTTTGAAATCATAATTGCAGTCAATGGATAGATCCAACTTGTTAAGGGTCTTTTTTTTCTCTGATCCTCTGCTTTACCAAGCACGATGTACAGGAACTGTTCCCATTTGATAACAAGACCAAAATGCATGAGACAAAGTTTCACCATTCTTGCTTCTAAGGAGCATTCTGGCTGTACTTCATCCAAGATGATTTGTTTGTTCTGTCTGTCCATGGTACATTTCATATTCTCTGCCAACATCATAGTTCAAAGACATTAATTCTTCTTCAGTCTTCCTTATTCACTGTGGTAGTTAAGGTTCCGTGTCAATTTGGCTGGGCCTGGTTGAGTGGCTGGGCAGCTGGTGGTTGTCTTTCCCCATGATGAAACTGGCAATCAACTCCATGGTAGGATCTACAACAAGAAGCTGAGTAGCTGCTTTAGCAATGTGGTCTGCTTCCCATATATAAGAAGCAGCTTTGGGAATGGTCTCCAGCTAATGATACACTTGAACCCTGCAAGTAGCTGAATTGCTGTTCAGCAGCCTGCCATGTTCTGCCAATCTTGGGACTTTTAATTGACTTGAATTAATAGCCTGCCATATTGTTTGGTAATATTGGGATTGTGCCTTGTTACTTGTTGACCTTGGGTCTGTTAGCCCTAGCAGCCAGCAGATGACTGAGTGAAAGAAGAAAAGCTTCCAGCTTCAGTGGGCTGGGAGCAGAAGGCAGAGCTGAAGCCCCAGGTTGAGGGGCTTTCAACCAGCATCTATAGCCTGGCACTTTGAATTTGGATTTCTAGCCTCCCAAACAGTAAGAGAATACACTCCTGTTTGTTCAAGCCATCCCATTTGTGGTATATCTCAGTTAGAGAGGGACTGGGTAATCAGAACATTCATTATCCAGTTTTAACATGCATATGAAGTGATTTCAAATACCATGGCTTAGCTACCCAGAGGGACCAAGTAGTTGAACCTGTGGGCTCGGGATCATAGTCACAGGTGACATCAAGCTCAATTGGCATAACATACTACACAAAACATTGTTCTACCATCTACTTTGGCAAGTAGTGACTAGGATCTTAAAAGCTTGCAAGCAGCCATCTAGAGGAAATGATGGGTCTCTCCTCATCCAGAGCAAAAAAGAATGAAGAAAACCAAAGACTCATGGAAACAATTAGTCCTAGTGACTGGTACACCATGCGATCTCTATATGACTATGAGACCAGAAGAACTAAATGGTGCCCAGCTACCACTGTCAACCACTTGGAGGGAGATCTCTGTAGGAGATCCTGAATAGAGATGGAGAACAATGTGGAACAAAACTCAAAATCATTTGGAAGAAACAAAAGGGGGGACCAGCTTTGCTGGTCTGATAGAGCCTGGTGGAACCACTGAGACTATGGCCCCTAGCTGCCCTTCTGGAATTGAACTCACACCTGTGGCTTCCAGCCAAACAAAATACAGTCATATGAGTTGAACATTTACCTGAGGTAGATACACTCCTTGGAGAGAACAATCATGGGAGAAAGAAGGGCTGCTTATGCACAGGGAGGCAGCTCAGGGGGCACGAGTGCATGGAGGGATGGACACTGGGAAGGGGTAACTATGGGGAGGAAGTGGGAGGGGAGCTGTTGCATTGTGGTAAATTGTAGTTAATGTCATGACACAAAGTGTATGTGAACTGCTGTATGGAAAGTAAATTTTCTCTGTTAATTTTCACCTAAATCACAATTAAAAAAAAAAAAAAAATACCATGGCTTGTGTTAGTTTCACCTTTGTCTTCAAAGTGACATTGTTGCTTTTTAAAACTCTAAAGAGATCTTTTGCAGTAATTTTGCTGCAAAATAATGGATCGCTGATGTTAAAATTGATGCTTCCACTAAGCAAAATAATAAAGCAAATACATATACTTACTTGTAATTGAAAAAAAAAAAAAATGAAGTTCATGGCTGGCCAAGGAGAGAGTAAATGTCTCAAACTTTGAAGTATAATTTCAAAGAGCTACACGCTAAACATATGCATGAACAAGCAGCTGAGTAGCTGAATTGTTGTTCAGCAGCCTGCCATTAGACAAGATGTCAAGACTGAAGTCCAGATTCTATGCATGTCAATCTTTGATCGTATTAAGGTGATAGTGACTTTCTAATAATACCCTACACCAACCTCCTGCAATGAATAAAGATGAATCCTCTCTGAAAGGAGATGATATCACCCTGGCATCAAATTAACTGTATTGTTGTTAATGCCATCGAGTCAGAATCGACTCATAGAAACCCCTCCTTGGGTTTCTGAGGTGGTATCACTACGGAAGTAGGTTGCCCGACCTTCCTTCTGAAGAGTGGCTGGTGGATTTGAACCAGCAGCCTTCTGGTTAGCAGTCAAGTGCCTTAGGTACTACGCTACCAGAGTTCCTCAAATTAACTGTACAGATGTTTATTTATAATACTGACACTTACACGCATATCACTGTTGTTCTACTTCTTGTAATATTAAACTAGATACTTGTTTTGGTTACCTTGTGCTACTCTGACAGGAATATATACCACAAATAGGTGGCTTGAACTAACAGGAGTTTATTCTCTTACTGTTTTGGAGGCTAGAAGTCCCAAGGTTAAAGTGCCAGGTTCTAGGAGCTGGGTGAAAGCCCCTCAACCTTGGGTTTCAGCTCTGCCTCCTGCTCCCAGCCCACTGAAGCAGGAGGCTTTTATTCACTCAGGCAGCTGCTGGCTGCTGAGGTTGAGAAACCCAAGGTCGACAAGTAAAATAGTACAGTCCCAATATTACCAAATAACATGGCAGGCCACTAATTCAAGTCCAGAAAAAGTTCTAAGATCAGCAGGGCATGGCAAGCTGATGAACAATGACTTGGCTACACTCAGGGTTCAAGTGTGCTAAACAACTAGAGACCTTCCTCAAAGTTACTTCTTGTACACTGGAAGCAGATCACATCTTAAAGCAACTACACAGATGCTCCCATAGAGTTACCTTCTACCATGGAGTTAATTTCCAATCTCATCATGGGGAATAACTATATTCAGCTGCCCAGCCACTCAAAACCAGGCAAGCCAATTTGACGCTTAACCTTAATTACCACAGTATTTTAAAGCAAGTCTCACAGACACTATGATAACAACTAGAAAAGTTGGACTAAATGTTTAAAATCAGTTTAAAATAACTTGAAAAATAATAGAATAATATACAACAATATGAGAGAAGAAGAAAAGAGAAAAACATGAGTTAAGCATTTATGGGCTTCTTTTTTTTTTTTGTCCTAATTGTTTTCAATATTGAAGAGGCAGCTCAGAATCTGAGAAACTGAGTGTAATTTTGGACTCATGGGGCAAAGGTTCATCAAGCACAATGGTTGGGGTGAACTTTTATTTTGTGTGATGGCGTCTTAACATCTAGATCCTAGGATAATGGTAAACTGAAATTAAAAAAAAAAATTTTCAGGGAATAAATCCCAGTCCCTGTTCAGATTAAAGTGATCCTAGATTGTTAGTGCTCCCAAGCTAGCAATTGCCAGAAGCAAATAGGAATCTCTGGAAGAAGATAGCTTTGTCTGGATTTCATATTATACATGCAATTACACATGTACAATATCTAGCACTCAAATAAAAACTATTACAAAAAAAAGGAGACAACACAAAGCGGCCTGAATTAAGAGGACATACACACTATAGGATCAGACATGTGGGATTCAGAAAATGAAGATATTAGATATAACTTTAGATTTAATATCTTTAAGGGCAAACAGATATGATTTAGAATATTTTAAATGTTGAAATTTAAAAAAATACATTATAATCAAAATTCTAAAACTGAAAATCCCATAAATGAAACTAAGAGTTAAAAAGATGCAGTTAACAGAGACTAAAATGCAGATGAAGAGAAAATTGTCAAAGAAAATATCCAGAAAGGAGAGCAGAGGAAAAAAAGGAAATAAAATGGAGAAAAGGTCTAAAATGATTCAAATATTATTATAATGTTCTAGCATACATGCCAATGAGGTCTAAGAAGGAGTGGAGCAAGAGAGAATATGTGAAAAGTTAATAACAAAATATTCCCAAACTGACAAAGGTATAAAGCCACAAATTCAAGGGCACAGAAATGCCAAGTGTCTGTGAATATCAAAGTTTCAAAGAATACCAAACTCGGGCAAATCACAGGAAAATCACTGGAAACCAAAGACAAAGAGAAAACTTCATAAGCTACCAGAATTTTTTTTTTTTAAGAGACTACTTAAAATGAAAATAAAGAGATTTAAATAACTTTAGAATTTAGGATGACTTCTTAGCCACAACCAAGCTCCTCAGAGGATGAGTTGCTAGGTCTTTAGGTTTGGGACCATAGTTGCAGGGGACACCAAGTTCAACTATGACAACTTAGTACACAAAAACATCATTCTACATCCAGTTTTATTGAGACTGGCATCTTAAAAGCTTGTGAGTGGCCATCTATTGTATCTCCTCATCCAGAGCAAAGAAGAATGAGGAAAATCAAAGATTCATGGAATCAATTAGTCCAAGGAACTAATGGACCATGAGAACTTCAGCCTACCTGACCCTGAGACCAGAACTAGATAGTCTCCAGCTATCAATGCCAACCACTCGGAAAGGGATCAAAATTGGAGATCCTGGATAGAGTGGGAGAAAAAGTGTGGAACAAAATTAAAAAACATAAAAAAGACCATGAGATAATATTTAAATTTTAAAGCAAAAATATTCTGTGAAGTCATCTTAAAGCTTAATAATAGTTTAGCTTAACTAGTTAAAATATATATATATATAAAGGTCTACCTTGAATATTACCTAAACCAAAACAAAGGACTACCTAAACCAAAACAAAACCAAACTCACTGCCATCAAGTTGGATCCAACCACCTACATGGGATCAAACTGACAAAAGTAACTTGAAAGATTAGATTTGGGACAGCAGGTTTATATTAATGAGGTAGGAATAACTGAGAAAAGGAGGATGAGAGAATGGATGTACAACTCAAAGAATGTAATCAATATCACTAAATGGCACATGCAGAGACTTGAATTAGTGTATGTTTTGCTGTGTATATTCTCAACAACAAAATAAATAAAATTGAGAAAAAAAAGAAAGGATGTCAGGATTTATTAAACTTTGTGATTAAAGAATTTATGTTAAATATTAGAATGTAGAAAAATATTAAAGATGAAAAATATAAAGTCAGTTTAGACTCTAACTAAAGAAAGATTGTTTTCTTGTATTAATATAAGCAAAGTAAACTTCAAGGCAAAAAAAAATGTAAGGTAAAGACAGAATCAAATATGATAACACTGTTGTTATTGTTGTTATGTGCCGTCAAGTCGGACCCAACTCATAGTGACTCCTCTTTGGGTTTTTGAGGCAATATCACTATAGAAGTAGAAATAGACAAACCTATAATTATGGGGGGAAATTTTGTACAGAACTCTTCCACAAATAATTTCTTTTATAATCACAAGGCTGGACCTTATGAGGCAAAGTTTAAAGATGTCCCAAATGTCCAACTTTTCCAAACTGCCATACCACTCCAACATTTCTAACATCAACTACTACTCCTCCCCTCAATACACTTCCTTCTGTCTTAGAGTTCCCGAATTCATTGTAATGTCTCAAGGAACTCACAAACTTCCAAGGAAATGGCTCATGTGGTTGTGGAGTCTGGCAAGTCAAAAATCCATGCATCAGTCATCATATGATTGCAGGGGCTGATGAACTCAAATTGGCAGATCATATGGCAGGCTGCTGACTCAAGAGCTGTGGAAGCTAGTGAACCATGTCACATGATAGGATGCTGACTCAAGTGACGAGAACCAGAGGTCAGATGATGACAAGCCAGATGCAGGATCCAGAGCAAGAGTGAGAACTTTGACAAAGCACTTACATATATTGGATGCAGACCACACTCTTAAAGAGACTAAGAGTAGTGATTTGCATACACCTTCTAAGGTATACTCAAGATACAGGCCACCATAATTCTGCCTTTTTAATATAATGGAAAACTCATTCCAATATGGGTCCATAACCATAAGCTTAGAAGCTAGGATTTATGGTACATCACTAAATGGAGGACTATAGCTAGAAGGGCCATATTAAGTAATTTGCTGCACCACTACTTTCAATAACTAATAGAAAATGCATACAAAGCTTCAGTTTATATTGAAATTCAAATGATCAAGAGTATATGACTCTATGAAGAAAAATTTAAGAAGGAGGAAACCTTATTATGCCATGTATCAAAATTAATAATGAAGTTTCTTTAATTTTTATAAAGAAGGTTTTGTTTCAAGGATGGACAAATAGAGCAATGAAGCATATATATAGCTCAGAAACACACTCATGACTATATGAACACTTGATTCATAATCTGTAGTGGAGAAAATAAGGTGTTTTTAATCAATAAAATTCACTACATTCATAAAAGAAGTGAAATTTGAGCCTTTGTTTATTTAGAAACTTTAATTGGATTGTGGAGGATATAAAAAGTACAGCAATAATAAATCTCAAAAGTATTTAAAAATAACATTTTATGACCTCAACATAAGCAAATACTTTTTATACAGATAAAGATAAACATCAACTATAAAGTAAAAGACTGATACGTAGGACTATACTAAAAGAACGAACTTCTTTTCATATAAACTAAAGATACTAGGCTCAGACTATGAGAAAGTATTTGCACACTGCTGTGAATCAGAATCAATCTGACAACAATGGGTTTGGTTCGGCTCCGGTATGAATTCAATTGTGTCCCTGCAGAATACATATTGCAAATCCTAACCTCTGTAATATTGTCTTTGGGGATGGGTTTTCTTTGTTATGTTAATGAAAGAGTATTAGTGTAAGGTGTGTCTTTTTGTTTAATTGTGTGTGTGTGTGTGTGTGTGTGAGAGAGAGAGAGATTTAGGTGAAAGTTACAGAGCAAATTGGTTTTCCATTCAACAGTTCATACACATTTTGTTTTGTGACATTGATTGCAATCCCCACAATTTGAAATTACTCTTTCTACTTCCTCCCTGTGGTTACCTTTTCCCTTTTTCCTTCTTTCCTATCCATTCCTCCATTTGAGTTTTACTCCTAGGCAAATGCTGCCCTTTTGATCTCTTCTGGGTGACTGTTCTAGTAGCATGTGTCTTATGTCAATCTCTTTTTATATATAGGAGGTTAAACGGGCAATTGAGAGAACTAGAGATGGGGGCAGATAGATGGCAAGCCAAATAAAGATCACCAAGGAACCGAAGAACAGGAAACTTTTTTCAGAGATGAAAGAGAAAGCCTTCATCTAAAGCCAGTTCTCTAAATTCAGACTTCTCTCCTAAAATGTGAGAAAACAAATTTCTGTTTGTTGAAGCTATGCACTTGTGCCATTTCTGTTTTAGCAGCACTAGATAACTAGTACATACACATAACAGGCAAGTAGCTAATATTCCAAATATGCAAAGAACAGTATGATTAAAACACCCAACAAACAAAATCTACATAATAAATATAAACAACATGGCTAGTCAACACTTTGAAGAACAAAGAAAAAGCAAACTGAACAGGAACTTCTAAAAATGTCAAGTAAGCATCAGGAAAATTGAGTAACTTTATTTGTCATCAGATAAACTAATGAAAATCACATCGAGACAAAAATACACATCCATCAGAATGGGTAAAATTATAAAGACTGATAGTGCAAAGTGCTGGAAAAAATATAAAGAATTGGAATTCTTCTACACTGTTCAAAAACACACTGCCATCAAGTAGGATCCAACTTATAGCGACCCCTCCATGGATTTCTGAGGTGGTATCACTATGAAAGTAGGTTGCCCGACCTTTCTTCCGAGGAGTGGCTGGTGGGTTTGTACCGCCAGCCTTCTGGTTAGTAGTCAAATGCCTTAGGCACTATGCTAATAATTTACAAAACAGATTGACAGTATCTATTAAAGTTGAACATACTTTGCAATGGATCACTTTTACATCAGCTTTCTAACCATGATCTTGTAACTCCCACCAGAAGATGGAGTGGGACTATCCAAATAAGCAGTATGATACCCTTGTAGCATGGGACTGTGCCTATAAGGTGTCTGGAACACTAATGAAGAGATTGATAAGTGTTGTCATGATGCTAGGCTCAAAATAACCCATCCCAGAAGTGAGGAGGAGGCACTACTACCATCAAGAAGAAGAGACGGGAATGAATTGTGTCCTTTGGACCCAGGATCCCTGCACTGACAACCACCTAGAGCAAAGAGCTATAACTCTAGAGATGGCTGGAGATGGCAAGAAACAACAGCAGAGAAACGGCAGCAGCAAATGCAGCAGAGCTAGGAAGTTGGTAGGAGACGGCATGGTGGGCTGCTTGTCCCACGTAGCAAGAAAGATGAGTGCCTTCCAGTAGTAGGTTTGCTGGCAGAGTGGAGTGCCTCCAGGCACTTATTGGTGGAGCAACAAAGCTTTGTAACATTCACCTGAGCAGGACAGGATGGAGGTAGGGCTGAGGTCCAGAGAGAGGCCTGCCTGTGGGTACAACTGCAAGGAAAGGCTGTCCTGATCAAAGAACTGTATCCTGAGTCATTCCTGACTCTGAATAATTCCCTAATAAATCTCATGATTGTGAGTATGGTCTATGAGTTCAATGTGGCTATTCCAATGAATTATACAACCCAGCAGAGAAGTGGAAAGTGCTGTGGAAGGGACAGTTGGTGTCAGAATTGGTAAGAATTTTGGAAAGAGAAGGCATGTCTGGCTTCTGCCTCATAGAAATCAGCCCTGGGCTGTTGATGCTGATAATGATCCTCCTCCTGTCTTGTGAAGTTAAAGGAGGTCATATCTCTCCTTTATGCCACTTTTATAATATGCTGCCTTATTATGAAGCAATATTACTCCTAGGTTTATACCCCAATGTAATATGTGCACATATGCACTGAAAGAGATGAACAACCAAGTTTATAACATTATTGGTAATAGCCTCAACTGCAAACAACACAAATATTAATCTGAAGTTGTTATTGTTGTTTTTATGTGCCATTGAGTCGGACCCGACTCATAGCGACCCCTCCTTGGGTTTCCAAGGCAGTATCACTATGGAAGTAGATTGGCCCATCTTCCTTCCGATGAGTGGCTGGTGGGTATAAACTGTCAGCCTTCTGGTTAGCAGTCAAATGCCTTAGGCACTATGCTACCAGAGGTCCTGTTAATCTGAAGTAGAATAGATAAATATATTGTGGTATATTCATGACATCAAACATGGTAGAATGGACCAGAAGTATACCAAATAGCATGTATTGATCCTCATAAATGTAAGAGTGGAAGAAACCAAAGAGAAAAGAATACATGTTTAATGTCTCCACATACATAAAACTCCATCATTAGTGATGCTATCCTGATATGTTAGAAGTCAGAATGGGGATTACTTTTGGAGAAGAGATAGAGAGCATTCAGGGAGCTTCTAAAGTATTGATGATGTATATTTCTTGACCTAGGTGAAAAGTACATGTCTGTGTTCATTTGTGCTTATTTTTGTGCAGTATAGTTATAATTTATATATTTTTTTTATTACTCAAATACTCCCTTCAGAACCAAGGCACTTATTTTCCAACTGATGGAAATATTGGGTGCATATTATCCATAGCTAACTTCTTCCCTATAAATTTCTCTTGGCTGAAGGGAGATGTCTCTGAAGGGAGATCCTCTCTCTAAGATTATCCCTCCTTGGAGGCTGTTCATATGTAATAACTGGCCAATTAGAATGATCCAAGGTCTTACTGTCATGCCTGCTCATCTGAAGATTCAGGACATCTCTGAAAGTCCATTACTTGCTGCTGTAGAGTTGGATCACATTCACAGCAACACCTCCTTGGGTTTCTAAGGTGGTATCACTATGGAATTAGATTGCACAACCTTCCTTCCGAGGAGTGGTTGGTAGGTTTGAACCGTCAGCCCCCGCCGGTTAGCAGTCAAATGCCTTAGGTACTATGCCACCAGAGCTCCCTGAAAGTCCATTATACCTTCAGAATTCCAGTGGGATCAAGGAACTTTTCAAATCCTTTCATAGATATTATTTACTTCCCAATAATTTCTTATACACAAAATCAGAGCCTTGTGGCTGCTTCCTGGAGAACAAGATAGAATACAATATTTCAATTCAATGCTAAGAAAACAAACAAATAAATAAAAGCACTCAAGAAAGCGAATTTAGTTTGTGATGGCTTGTTCCTTTTACACTTTTCCTTGCTTCAGTCATTACCTTTTATATTCCTAATATTTTACAAACATTGCTTTGATGTTTTTATAAAGTTTTCCTAAGCCAGTAATTACAGTCTCTACATTTTTCTCTTTTTCAAAATTGGGAAGAATTACCTGCATTTACTCTTTATAGATTTATCCCAAAATTCATGCATGATTACTGCTGAAAACGAGCCATCTTGTTTCTCTTCTCTCACTCTGGCTGGTAATTGGTCATTACAGAAAATTTGAATTTTTTTTAAGATTTATGGATTTCAAAGTTATAGGAAATCCTTTATTTCCCCTCAAATAAAATCTCATGACAAACCTCCCTATAGAAGAAAATAAGATCGAGAATTTATTAGTATAATTTAATTTTAAAATTCATATTGATATGTCATTTTTTCATCCTGGAGGAAACTGATGAGCAAAGCAAAGCTGTTTTGATTAATATAAACATTTGAAACAAGGGCTTATGGATGACTGTGGCAGGATTATTTCAGTCTCAGCACTTAAGATATGTCTGGGTTTGGTTTGTACAATGTTGAAATAACTGTTATTACCATAAATAGTAGTTAAAATAGAAGTAAAATTCAAAAGAAAATCTAGCTATGTTTTGTATAAATAAATCAGCAAAATATAGTGCTTTTTTTTTTTTTTTTTTACTAAAAATGTGCTTGCAAAGTTAAGATAACTGAGTCTGGACTGAGATTCTGGACAATCATGTATCACCTTCTAGTCTCTCAGTGTATCTGTCCCTAGAATAACTTTGAAAAAGAATTGACAATGCAATTAAATTTTCCAAATATAGCAATTTGGGCACTTAAAATGGGAGCTCTGGTAGCATAGTGTCTAAGGCACTTGACTGCTAACCAGGAGGCTGGCGGTTCAAACCCA
>NW_006921798.1:5521647-5532032 GCF_000298275.1 Orycteropus afer afer
CAGCCACTCCTCGGAAGGAAGGTTGGGCAATCCTACTTCTGTAGTGATAACTGCAGCCACTCCTCGGAAGGAAGGTTGGGCAATCCTACTTCTGTAGTGATAACTGCCTCGGAAACCCAAGGAGGGGTTGCTAGGAGTCGGGGCCGACTCGATGGCAAAATAACAAATAACAACAAAAAATGGCATAGTTGTGTGAGATGGAGGACTTTCAAACTGTACAAATATAAAGTCTTGAATTACAGTTGCTTACTTATTGTTGAGATTAATTTTTTTGTTTTGTTTTTCCATTTACTTAATCAGAATACTCTATTTTGTTCACTATGGACGTTTTAAAAAGCATGTATAACACAATTTTGTACGGCTCATATTTTAATGTGAGGTATGTTTTTGCATGTAACAACAAAGTTCTCAATCTTATAAACATAGTAAGGCAATATATTTTAAAGATTTACATAGCTGTTTCACTACTAAACATTCAAGAATAAAAAGCTCATCAAGATTTAAGCTTTATTTCACTTACTAGACTGCATGCTGTCTGCAGAGAGGGTTTCATCTGACTTGTAGACGTTCTATAACAGAATTAGCCTTTTTGTAGGTTTTTGAAATTTTTTATTGTGTTTGTTGCATGGATACATGAATTTAAGGTCTTTAAAGAGAAGTAATAGGAATTCCTTCTGAGATAAATTGTTAATTATACCTCATAACCAGTGAATACTTACTTAAAACAATAAGATTTATTTCTGTTTTTGTACTTCTGTCTCTAGATTCCATTATAAAGGACATAAAAGATTTCATCAAATTTGAAAGATCTTATTGTGATGACCTAATTCAGGGTACAGGAGCTCTGATAGCATAGTGCCTAAGGCGCTTGACTGCTAACCAGAAGGCTGGCGGTTCAAACCCACCAGCCACATCTTGGAAGGAAGGTCGGGCAATCTACTTCGGTAGTGATACCTCCTTGGAAACCCAAGAGGGGTCGCTATGAGTCGGGACCAACTCGACGGCATACAGCAACAACAATTCAGGGTACAGACTACGGCATGTCAACTGAGGTACTACCTGTTTTGGTAAATAAAGCTTTATTAGAACACAACCTGCACTATAATGGCAGAATTGAATAGATGTGATATGGTCATGCAGCCTGTAAAGTCAAAAATATTTACTTTCTTATTCTTTAGAAAGTGTTCTCCAGCCTCTGATCTAACTTAAAATACAAAGTATGTAAAATATGCAAAATTTGCTTTAGTATTATTGACCTACAGGAGTAACTTTATGTATTGGAAAATAAGAAAGAGAGAAAGGGTGATAGAGAAAGAGAAAGAAAGAAGAAAGGGAGGAAGGGAGGCAAAAAGGAAGAATGAAGGCAGGAAGTATAAAAAAAAAGAAGTTATCTTAGAAACCTTGCAAATCCCAAATAAAAAGTTAAAATGATAGACTTCAAACTGTAGAAGTTGCTTTTGAATAGATATGGTAATTTTATTATATACTAATTAATATGCAGAGGGATGAGAGGAGAAGAATAAATAGTTAAAATACATAAAAAAAGAAGACACACAATATATCTTAAATGCTGAAATTATATGAAGAAAGCAATATAAAACAGTGACCACAAATTCCAGCTCTGGGATCAAGCTGCTTGGATTTATATCAGGCTCCACCACTAATTATTGTTAATTGAAGGTAAGTTTCATAAAGTCTTCCTCAAAATGTAAATAATAATTATAACCATCTCATAGGGATGCTTTATTATAAATATGTATGTATGTATTTCTCACTTAGGACAGCGGCCAGTCCAAAATGAGCACTCATAAATGACTACCACTGTGATTATCAATATGATGGACTGGTTTAGCTGATAGCCTGATATTGTGTAAGTACTATCCCATCAAATGAGTTACAAGATCTTGTGCCAATCCCTTGTATAGACTGAACTAAGTGCAACAGTGTAGTACTTCCTCTTATAATTGACATGAGCTAACATGTCCATTTTTGCCAACTTCCAGTTTTCCTAGATCCATACTTTGTACATTCCACGGTCCAAATATTAATGGATGTTTGCAGCTGTTTCTTCTAATTTTGAGTCATGCCACATCAGCAAATGGAGGTCTCAAAAGCTTTACTCCATCCACATCATTAAGGTTGCTTCTATTCTGAGGAGGCAGCTCTTTCCCAGTTGTATTTTGATTGCCTTCCAACCTGAGCACCTCATCTTCCAGCACTATATCAGACAATGTTTCAGGACTATTCATGAAGTTTTCCAGTAATATATCAGACAGTGTTTCACTGCTATTCATGAAGTTTTCACTGGCCAATTCTTTGAGATGTGGATGGCCCCTTCATTCTTTCAAGTCTGTCTTAGTCTGGAAGTTCTGCTGAAACTGTCCACCATGGGTAACGCTGCTTCTATTTGAAATACCAGTGGCATAGCCTTGAGCCTCATAGCAACATGCGATCCACCATAGTACAACAAACTGACAGATAAGTGATGGCACCTAACAACATCAACATCAACAACAACATCAACAACACATGACAACAACAAAAGAGCAAAGATGTCATTTTGAAGCACCTGATCTAAGTCATGATCTTTTCAATACCCTCATATGTTTGTGAAATGTGAAAAATGAATAAGGAAGACTGAAGAAAAGTTGATGCATTTGAATATTTTTGTTGGAGAAGAATACTGAAAATACTCTGGACTGCCAGAAGAACAAACAAATCTTGGAAGAAGTATAAATTCTCCTCAAAAGTGAGAATGGCTAGACTTTGTCTCACATACTTTGGTCATATTGTTGGGGGGGACCAGTTCCTGGAGGAGGGTATCATGCCTGCTAAGTGAAAAACGGGAAGATCCTCATTGAGATTGATGACACAGTTGAGGTGATTATAGGCTCAAGCATAGCAAATATTGTGAGGATCATGCAGGACAGAGAAGTGGTTTGTTCTGTTGGACATAGAGTTGTTGTAATTTGGAGTTGATACTATGGCACCCAGCAACAACAACAACGACAAACATGTCTGTATCTAAGTTCAATAATGTTCATACATATATAATTGCAATACTTTCTCTCTTTGAACAGTGCAGCTTATCTTTCCAACTTACTCCTATTAATACACACAATCCAATAATCCAAGTCATTTTTTTTTTTTTTTTTTGGTATTTTTTTCAATAAACTGTTTGTTTTAGAATAGGATGAGGTGTACTAGCTTTTGGTGATCATGAATAAAACTGCTCAGAACATTAGTAAGCAATTTTTAATTGAGTTGTTTGATGTCTTATTGTTGACTTTTACACATTCTTTGTCTATTTTGGATGCAACCTCTTTATCACAAAGTTGTTTTGTCAATATTTTTCTTCCAGTCTGTGGCTTGTCTTTTCATAAACAAGAGCTTTCACTGAGTAAAACCACCACTCGTCTGTCAGTTTGCCCTAATGTGGTGGCTTGCATGTTGCTCTGAGGCTGGAGGTTATGACAGTATTTCAAATACCTGCATGGTCACCCATGGTGAACAGGTTTCAGCAGAGCTTCCAGCCTAAGACAGACTTGGAAGAAGGAAAGGGCCATCCAATTCTCAAAGAACTGGCCAGTGAAAACCTTATGAATAGCAGTGAAATAATATCTGATATATCCACCAGTCACTCCTCGGAAGGAAGATGGGGCAGTCTATTTCTGTAGTGATACTGCCTCAGAAACCCAAGGAGGGGTCCCTATGAGTCAGGTCAGACTCGACAGCACATAACAACAACAACATATTACAGGAAAACTTTATGAATAGCCCTGAAACACTGTCTGATAAAAAAAGAAAAATCAACACCAATGGACACCAAAAACCAAACCAAACACACTGCCATTGAGTAGGCTCTGACCCATAGCGACCCCTCCTCAGGTTTCCGAGGCAGTATCACTATGGAAGTAGATTGCCCAACCTTCCTTCCGAGGAGTGGCTGGTGGGTTTGAACCACCAGCCTTCTGGATAGCAGTCAAATGCCTTAGGCACTATGCTACCAGAGCTCCTACCAATGGGCAGAGCAGTCAGGAAATCAGATGTTGTATTGCATTGGGAAAATTGCTACAAAAGACCTCTTTAAAATGCTGAAGAACAAAGATGTCTCATTAAAGACTAAGGTGTGACTACCCAAGCCATCAATTTTCAATAGCCTTATATTCATGTGAAAGCTGGAAAATGAATAAGGAACACCAAAGAAGAGTTGACGCTTTTGAATTGTGGTGTTGACGAAGAATACTGAAAGTACCATTCATTGACTGTAAGAAAAACAAACAAATCTGTCCTGGAAAACTCTGACCTGGAAGAATGCTCTGTGGAAGCGAGAGTGGCCAAACTTTGTCTCACCCACTTTGGTCATGTTATCAGAAGGGACCACTCCCAAGAGAAGGATATCATGCTTGGTAAAGTGGAGGAGCAGTGAAAAAAGGGAAGACCCTCAGTGAGATTGATTGACATAGTGGGTCAACGACGGGCTCAGGCCTAGCAAGTATTGTGAATATGGCACAAGACAGGGCAGTGTTTTGTTCTGTTGTACATAGGGTCACTGTAAGTTGGAACAGACTCAACAGCATCTGACAATAACAACAACACAACCTTTTAATTTTAATGAAGTCCAATTTATCATTTTTTTTTCCTTTCATGGATCATGGTATTTGATTTGTACTTGAAAAGTGATCACCAAACTCATGGTCATATCTATTTTCTACCACGATTTCTTTAACAATACTACAGTTTATATTTCCCGTTTAGGACTGTGATCTATTTTGACTTAGTTTTTGTGTACACATAAAATCTGTGTGTAGATTTCTTTTTTTTTTTTTTTTTTGCCTATGCACTTCCACATATTCTTACACTTTTTGTTGAAAAAGACTATGAGTTCTTCAGTGAATTTCATGCTTTTCCTCCACTATCAAAGATCATTTGATTATATTTGTGGTCTATTTCTAGCTCTCTGTTCTGTTCCATTGATCTATGTGTCTATTCTTTCACAAATATCATGATTTATTGACTACTGTATCTTTATAGCAAGTTTTGAAATTTGGCAGTATGGTACCACCTACATTGTTATTTTTCTTCAATATTGGGTGGCTATTCTAAGTCTGTCCTGGAATCTTTCCATATTAGCTATGGAATCAAGATATCAATATCTACAAAATAGCTTACTGGTATTTTAGATAGAGCTACATTGAATCTGTAGATCAAGTTAGGAAGAATTGACAATATCCTGTCTTCCAATTCAGAATACAGAATCTCTAGCTACTTATTTATAATTTTGCATAATTTCATCAGTACTTTCCAGTTTTCTGCATATAGTCTGTACATATTTTGTTAAACTTGTACCTCAATTTTTCATTATTTTGAATACTATTGTATGGCTAAGGCGCTTGACTGCTAGCCAGAAGGCTGGCGGTTCAAACCCACCAGCCACTTCTCGAAAGGAAGATGGGGCAATCTACTTCTGTAGCGATACTGCCTTGGAAACCCAAGGAGGGGTCACTATGAGTCGGGTGCAACTCGACGGCACATAACAACAACAACAACATTGTAATTTAAAAAAAATTTTCTAGTTACACTTGTTCATTGCTTGTATATAGGAAAACATTTCAGTTTTATATATTCATCTTAAATTCTAAAGCCTTGCTAATATTACTTACTAGTACTAGAAAAAAATTTTTCAATTCCTTGGAATTTTTTTCATAGGCAATAATGTGACTTATAAATAGTTTTATTTCTTCCACACAATCTGACACTTTTTTTTGGTGAGTGTGTGTGTATCTTATTACATCAATGGGACAGCCAGTAAGATGTTGAATAAGAGTGGTGAGAGATGACATTCTTGCCTTTATACCAATCTTAGTGGGAAAGTGTCCAGTTTCTCACCACTAAATATGACGTTACCTGTCACTATTTTGTAGATTTATTTTATTAATTTAAGGAAACTTGTCTCCATTCCGAGTTTGCTGTGAGTAATTATCATAAATGGGTGTTGGGTTTTGTCAAAGGCATCTTTTCCATCAGTTGATATGATCATTTAAGTTTCTTCTACAGTCTGCTGATGTGGCATATTACATTGACTGATTTTCAAAAGTTAAACCAGACTCCCATGCCTGGAATAAGGCAACTCCTGGTGTTGTAGTACCTAAGGCATTTGACTGCTAACCAGAAGGCTGGTGGTTCAAACCAACCAATCACTCCTCGGAAGGAAGACTGGGCAATCTACTTCCACAGAGATACTGCCTCAGAAACCCAAAGAGAGGTCACTATCAGTCAAATCGACTCAATGGAAGTGAGTTTGGTTGTGGTTTTTATTATGGAGTATATTTTTTTTATACGTGGAAAAGTGTGTTAATATTTGTTGAGAATTTTCATATCTATATGCAAGAAAGAGGTCTGTAGTTTCCATTCTTGTAATAGCTTTAACTGGTTTTGGTATTTCAGTAATTCTGACCTCATTGAATGAATTAAGAAGTATTTCCTCTTTACTTATATCACTGGGTATAATTTCTTCCTTAAATGTTAGGTAGAATTCACCAATGAAATCACCGGGGCCAGGTTCTGTCAGTTTTTGGAAGGATGCTAATTATTGATTTAATTTTTTCTCCTTAACTTCCCTTTCTTCTCTTCTTCTTCCTCCTCTTCTTACTCCATATCCTCTTCTTCCTTCACCTTCCTCTTCTGCTTCTCTTCGACATTGTCCTTGTTCTCATCCTCATCCTAACCCTTATTCTCATCCTCTGTTTTCTTCTTTCTCTCTGTCTCTGCTTTCTCTTTCAGATCCAGAAAATTCTCACTAATCCTACCAGTCCCTCTATCTATTAAGCACTTGTCCTATTTCATTTTACATATTAACTCTCAATTTCCTTTTCCTTAAAATCTGCTAATATTCTAAACCATTTTACAAAAATTTCTATACTTATTTGAAACAACTGGGAGCTCTGGTAGCATAGTGCCTAAGGCACGTGACTGCTAACCATAAGGCTGGTGGTTCAAACCCACCAGCCACTCCTCGGAAGGAAGATGGGGCAATCTACTTCCGTAGTGACACTGCCTTGGAAACCCAAGGAGGGGTGGCTATGAGTCAGGTCTGACTCGATGGCACATAACAACAACAACAACATTTGAAACAACTATCACAATATTCGTTGACAATCTACTGTCTGAAATAATGTATTTTCAGTCCTTTTCCTAGTATTTCTTGCATCATTTGTTTCCTTTAACTGTTATTTCATCTCCAATCACTCTCCTCTGGTTGCTGTGACCATGTTTTCTGGTCACATTCACCTCAGTGACTTTTTCGTCTTCTTGATATGCTAGCTCTCTTACTCCTATAATTAAAAAAAAAAAAAAAAAAACGGACACCAGTCAAATATTGTAATTTTCCCACCAGATACTTGACTTACCATATTAACATCTAAAAGAAAGTCATGATCTATCTTCAAAATTACTCTTCCTGACATAATTTTAATCTTAGTTAATATCACAGTCATGTATCAATTCTGCTTGGCTAAAAGTATGAAGATTTTCTAGGCTCCTTAGTTTCCTACATTCATTTAGTTAATTAATCCTGTCGATTCTACTTTAGTTATGTCTTCCAAATCTGACTCCTTGTCATCATTATTTATAATGCCAATGCAGGTTTTCACTTTATGTTGAGCTAATATTATGTTAGAATTAGAATGTTCACTATGTTCACTATGCACTATTATTCATGCATATGTATTTGTTTATTTTACACTTCACAGTGTCTAAAATGAAAGTTGATTATATCACACCCATGCATAAAAGCCTTAGTTCTGTCCCTATTTCTCACCAGCTCAGAATATAATCCAAACTTCACACTTGCCCTTCAGAATCGGGCCACAGTCCATCTCAATAGCTGCATTTTCCACCCTCAACAACATGATTCCCTAGCCTTCGCTTTGTGAAAAGTCTCACTATTCAGCATATACAGTAGATCTCCTCAGCTCCGAGTCTCAGTAAAAACTACTCCTTACCTTATTCTATTTCCATTTTTTTTTTAAAATCCTCTCCATTGTCTAACTAAATTTCACTCAGTTCAGATACTACTTTTTCTGAAAACATTTGGATTGCCACAGAAAGATGCAATTACATCTCTTTCCCTATGTTCACGTTTCTCTGTTTTTCCTCTAATACAGGTGTAACTTACTGTTAACTAATTTATTGATCAATATGTTCTCTGTAGAACTCCTCTTGAGCAAATATTTCCAAGTCATTTTTTTCATTGCCAAAAAGTAACATAGTGTCTGTCTTAGTTATCTAGTACTGCTACAGTAGAAATGCCACAGGTATGTAGCTTTAACAAGCAGAATTTTATTTTCTTACAGTGTAGGAAGCTAGAGGGGGAGCTCTGGTAGTGTAGTGGCTAAGACACTTGCCTGCTAACCAGACGGCTGGTAGTTCAAACCCACCAGCCACTCCTCGGAAGGAAGGTTGGGCAATCCTACTTCCGTAGTGATAACTGCCTGGGAAACCCAAGGAGGGGTCGCTATGAGTCGGGGCCGACTCGACGGCACATAACAACAACAACAACAGGAAGCTAGAAGTCTGAATTCAGGGTGCTGGCTCTAGGGCAAGGCTCTTTCAACTCTGGAGGAATGTCCTGGGCTCTTTCAGCTTCTGCTCCTAAGCAATCTTCATATAATTTGGCATCTCTCTTCTGCTATCTGCTCAGCTTCTTCTTTTATCTCTTTTATATCTCAAAAGAGATTGACTCAAAATGCACCCTACACAAATACTGCATCCTTAACATAACAACTCATTCCTAAATGGTTTTATAGCCCTAAGTATAAAGGTTAAGATTTCCAATACATATTTTGGGGGGCCATAATTCAATCCATAACATTTCACTCTTTGTTGTTTTTGTTGGGTACCACTGAGTCAGTTTCTACTCATAACAATTATATGTACAATCTAATGAAAGACTGCCTGGTCCTCCACCATCCTCACAGTAGCTGCTATGCTTGAGTCCATAGTCACATCCACTGTGTCAATCCATTTCGTTGAAGGCCTTCCCCTTTTTACCTAGCATGATATCTTTCTCCAGGGACTGGTTCCTCCTGACAACAGGACCAAGTTATGAGAGACAAAGTCTGGCCATTCTCACTTCTAAGAGCATTCTGGCTGTATTTTCTCCAGGACAGATTAGTTTGTTCTTCTAGGAGTCCATGGGACATTTAGTATTCTTCACCAACACCACTATTCAGGTCCATCATTTGGCATCAATTGATTATTTTTTACCCCAAAATTCATGTCTTTACCACATGCACAACACATTCACCCCATCACATCATCCGAAAAGTCTTAAATCAACTCTGAGTCCAAAATCTCATCTTCTGAACCATCTAAATTAAATGTGGGTGAGAAAATTCTTCTTCATTTGTGAACCTATGAAATCTAGAATACAAGTTATTTGTTTCCAAAATACAATTGTAGAAGAGTCTGGTGGAACCCCCAAGACAATGGCTCTGGGTTACCCTTCAGACCTAGAATTGGACTCACTCCCATGGATTGGCTCTCAGCCCAACAGTAGAAAGACCTACATGCAGAACACGTATCCCAAGGTGATGCACCCACCTACTCTAGGGAGATACACTTCTTATAACAATAGGCCATGGGGCACCAGAAGGACAGCATTCCCATAGAGGGAAAGCTGGACAGACAGGAGTGTATAGTTAAGAAGGGCACAGGGAAGGGGTAGTCATAGATAGGGATGTGAGGGGAGGAGAGTTTGTTATGGTCAGGGATGGTAATCAGGGTGTGAAATCAAATTTACAACAACTGTTGTATGTAAAAAAAATTTTGCTCTGTAAATGTATCCAAAGCCCAATAAAATTAAAAAAAAAAAAAAATACAGTTGTAGAAAAGGCACAGGGTAGACATTTTCATTACAAATAGGAGAAATTTGAGGCAAAGAAGGTATAACAGGCACCAAAGAAATCCAAAACAAATTGTATTTGCTTTTAAGTTTTAAAAATAAAACTTTGTTCTCTGAGACCATCTGGATAATGGTTGTGTCTTCCACTTTCTGGTTGTTGGCCACACCCTCTGGATTCTGGGTGGAAGAACCTCAGGCTCCATCTGATTCAGCTCCACCTCCCAGGCCCACAGATGTTGTTGCTGTTGTTAATTGCCATCGAGTCATTTCCGACTCATAGCGACCCCATGCACAGCAGAACGAAACACTGCCCTATTCCGCGCCAACCCCACAATCCCTGCTATACTTGAGCTCATCATTGCAGCCACCATATCAATCCATCTCGTTGAAGGCCTCCCCCTCTTTCATCGACCCTCCACCCTACCAAGCATGACATCCTTCTCCAGGGAATGGTCCCTCCTTACAACATGATGAAAATAGG
>NW_006921798.1:5533666-5538728 GCF_000298275.1 Orycteropus afer afer
GCCTGTAAGTCTGGGGCTCAAGGCTTTTATCCCCTTCCCTGCTCTTCCAGCCTGCTACTCTGGTGTCCCTGCGTTGTCTCTCGTCACCTGTAAGTCTGGGGCTCAAGGCTTTTATTCCCTTCCCTGCTCTTCCAGCCTGCTACTCTGGTGTCCCTGCGTTGTCTCTCCTCGCCTGTAAGCCTGGGGTCCACAGATACCTCAACTCTACTCCATGGGCTTTTGGTAGCCTCATTTTCCTAGCACATCTGAGTCAGACCCCACACCCTTGCTCTGTCAAGCCCCATTCTTCTGCCTTTTGGGAATGGCAGCCCCATGCCTTCAACTTTGAGCATCAATTCCACACCCCTGGCACCTCTTAATGGCAGCTTCACTGATCGAAACTGAGCTGGCAAAGATCCAACTATTTGAAACATAGGAGGCTGTAGTCCCACACTTGAAACCAACAATTCTGCTGATATCCAATCTGCTATAGGGATGGTCCTTCATTTTTTTTGGAGGACAACAAATATAGTTCCCTTGGCCTGTTTCCTGCCTGCAGAATTCCAAGAGTCAGACAGCATTCTAACTGTTTTTTTTTCTCTCTTTGTTCCCTTTAGTCTAAGCTGATGGGTTATCTGCTATGGCAGTTGGTTAGATCCACCAGTCACAGACTTAATCCTTTTTACAAAAGATTGTGTAACTATGTCCTTGGTGAACATTCTTAGACATGTGTCCTGAGTTTGTACAAAATTTTCCAAAACTTTAAGTTCTGTTTTCGTTTTGAACAGTTCATTTTCAAATCCATATCATTCCTTTTTCATTTTACTATAAATGGCAAGGAGAAATCATGCAGTGCCTTTAAGATCCTGGTTAGAAAATCTTCTCAGTCAGATATCCAAGTTCATCACATACAACTTCTACCTTCCACCAAACATTTGAACATAATTCAGGTAAGTTGTTTGCCATTGCATAAAAAGATCACCTTTTTTTTTTTTTCTCATTGTCTAATCACATGTTCATTATTTTCTTTTAAAGCCTCATCAGAAACATATTTAACATCCACATTTCTAGCGACGTTCTGTTGCTGATGACATAAATATTCTCTAAGATGATGAAGACTTTTTCTATAGCTGTCCTCGTTTCCTTCTGAGCCCTCACCAGAATTAGCTTGATGTTTACAATTCTACCAACAGTGTCTTCAAAGCAACCTAGGCTTTTATTATTGTTGTTGTTGTTGTTATGTACCATTGAGTCGGACCGTCTCATAGTGACCCCTCCTTGGGTTTCCGAGGCAGTATCACTATGGAAGTAGATGGCCCCATCTTCCATTATTAGGTATCCTAAAACTCTTCCAGCCTCCACTCATTATCCAATGCCAAAACCATTTCCACGCGGTTGCAGGTATTTGTTAGAGCAGCAACCCCACTTCTCAGTACTAAATTCTGTCTTAGTTACCTGGTGCTGCTATAACACAAATGTCACAAATGAGTGGCTTTAACAAAGAGATTTATTTTTTCACAATTTAAGAGGCTAGAAATCTGAATTCAGGGTGCTGCCTCTGGGAAGTCTTTCTCTCTTTGCTGGCTTTGGAGAAATAGCCTTATCTTTGGAGCTTCTGTTCCTGGGTGATCTTCATGTTCCTTGGCATCTCTCTTCCCCAGCTCTCCTCTGTTTGCTTTTTTAACCTCTTTTGTATCTCAAAAAAGATTAACTCAAGTTACACTCTATGCTAATCTTGTCTCATAAGCATAACAAAGACAATTCATCCCCTAATGAAATTATAACCATAAACATAGATGTTCAGATTTACAGCACATTTTGGGGTTGTTGTTGTTATTTGCCATCGAGTCAGCCCCGACTCATAGTGACCCCTCCTTGGGTTTCCGAGGCAGTATCACTACAGAAGTAGGATTGCCCAACCTTCCTTCCGAGGAGTGGCTGGTGGGTTTGAACCGCCAGCCTTCTGGTTTGGGCAGGAATCATTAAATTAATAACAGTGCTTCACATATGGTAGGTGTCCAAAAGTTTGCTCCATTAATTAAAGTAGTAAGAGAGTTGTATACTTTAAATTTTAAAATACAATTTAAGATTTATTTATTTATTTATTTCTATTTACCTCTTATTGCTAAGGATGGTGTTTGGAAATATTAGATTGATATAGGTTATCAGGATAATATGATTTTGATACTGCCTTGGGATTTTATCTCACTTAATGTATTTTCACACAAGTAACACTTTATATACTTATTCAAACCCTACAACTCCCTTGTGAGTTATTTTCCTATGCTTGCTATGAATATTATATGTGTGCACACTATTTATGTGGATGCATTATATGCAAAAATACAGACTATTGAAATGACTAGTTAGGACCAAAATTACAATATCTAGAGAAGCTATATTAATCAGAATATTTTCAAATATCATACTCTCTTTGATTATCAAAAGCAATAAGGTATGACTATCCATGGAAGTTGTTATTGTCTTGTTAGGTGCCATCAAGTTGTCTCTGACTCATAGCAACCCTATGTACAGCAGAACAGAAACACTGCCAGGTCCTGTCCCAGATCTATGATCCCTGCTATACCTGAGCCCATCATTGTAGCCACTGTGTCAATGCATCTTGTTGAGGGCCTTCTCCTCTTTCGTTGACCTTCCACTTTACCAAGCATGATATCCTTCTCCAGGGAATGGTCCTTCTGAAAATATGACCAAAGTAGGTGAAAGAACTGGCCATTCTCACTTCCAAGAAGCATTCCAGCTGTACTTCTTCCAAGACAGATTTGTTAGTTCTTTTAGCTGTTGTTGTTGTTGCTATGTGTCGTCAAGTCGGACCCGACTCTTAATGACAGTCTGTAGTATTTTCAGCATTCTTTACCAGCACCACAACTCAAAAGCATCAACATTTCTTCTGTCTTCCTTATTCATTGTCCGGCTCTCATGTGCATATGAGGCACTGAAAATATCATGGCTTGTGTCAAGCACACCTTAGTCCTCAAGAGGGTATTTTTGCTCTTCAGCACTTGAAAGAAATCTTTTACAGATGATTTGGCCAGTGCTATATGTCATCTCTGGTAGCATAGTGCCTAAGTCACTTGACTGCTAACCAGAAGGCTGGCAGTTCAAAACTACCAGCCACTCCTTGGAAGGAAGGTTGGGCAATCTACTTCTGTAGTGATACTGCCTCGGAAACCCAAGGAGGGGTTCGCTATGAGTCGGGTCTGACTTGACGGCACATAACAACAACATATGTCATCTGGTATCTTGACTGCTGCTTCCATTGGTGTTGATTGTAGAACCAAGTAACATGAATTCTTTGACAACTTCAATCTTTTCTCCATTTATCATGATGCTACTTATTGATCTAGCTGTGAAGATTTTTGTTTTCTTTACATTAAGGTGTAATCCATACCTCAGACTGTAGTTTTCAATCTTCATCAGTAAGTGCTTCAAGTCATACTCACTTTCAGCAAGCAAAGTTGTGTCATCAGCATATTGCAGGTTGTTAATGATTCTTTCTTCAATCTTGATGCCAGGTTCTTTTTCATATGGTCCAGCTTCTTGGATTATTTGCTCAATGTACAGACTGAATAAGTATGGTGAAAGGATACAACCTTGACACATTCCCTTCTTGATTTTAAACCATGCAGTGTCTCCTTGTTCTGTTTGAACGACAGCCTCCTCCTCTATTACAGGCTCCTCATGAGCACAATGAAGTGTTCTGGAATTCCCATTCTTCTCAATGTTATCCACAATTTGTAATGATCCACACAATCCAATGCTTTTGCACAGTCAATAAAACACAATTAAACATCTTTCTGGTATTCTTTGCCTTGAGCCAAGATCCATCAGCAATGATAGCCCTCATTCCACATCCATGGAAATAGAAGTTAAAAAAAATTAAACAATATACTTAATTGGACACATCTGTTACAAAAGATCTTTTTAAGGTATTATAAACAAAGATGTCACTTTGATGACTAAAATGTGCCTGACTAAGCCACGGTCTTTCAATTGCCTTATATAAATGTGAAAGCTAGACAACAGAAAAGGAAGATAGAAGAAGAATTGATGCATTCATATTGTGGTGCTGGTGAAGAATATTAAACATAGTGTGGAATGCCAAAAAAACAAATAAATCACTCTTAGAGAAAAAAAAAAAAAGAACTTAAACACTCCTTGGAAATGAGGACAGGGAGACTTCAATTAGTTTACTTTGGATATATTGTCAAGAAAGAACAATGCTTTAAAAGGACATCATGTTTGGTACACTAGAGGGTTAGCAAAAATGAGAGAAACCCTCAATGTGATGAACATATTAAAGATCATGAAGCTAGCACAGGACCAAGAGACTTTTCATTTTGTTATACATGAGTTGTAGTTGACTTGATGTCAACTAACAACAATGACCAATTACCAGTCGCCATCAAATCTATTTTAACTCAAAGCAACCCCATGTGTGTCAGAGTAGAACGTTGCTTCGTAAGTTTTCAGTGGCTGATTTTTTGAAAGTAGATCACCGTGCCTTCCTTCTCATGTGCCTCTGAGTGAACTCCAACCTCCAACCTTTCAGTTAACAGCCAAGTCTTTAACTGTTTGAACCATTTAGGGATTCTAATATGTAAATGGACATACTTATGTATGTGTATACATTTATGTATATAAAGGATCTCTGGTGGTACAGTGGTTAAGGCATTTGGGTGTTAACCAGAAGATCTTCAGTTCAAACTCACTAGCTGCTCTGTAGGAAGAAGATGAGGCAATCTCTTTCCATAAAGATTTACAGCCTTGGAAACCCTACGGGCTGCTGTGAGTCAGAATTGACATGATGGCTGAGGTCATATATTTATTCGTATATATGTGCATATGTGTGTGTATGTGTATGCTTGTATATATATTTATAGAGATAGACATAGATATAGAGAGAGAGCTCTGGTGGCTAGGTGCCTAATGCATTTGACTGCTAATCAGAAGGCTGGTGGTTCTAACCCATCAACCACTCCATGGAAGGAAGACTGTGCAACCTACTTCCATAAAGATTTACTGCCTCGGAAACCCAAAGGGGGTCACTATGAGTCAGAAT
>NW_006921798.1:5539158-5545557 GCF_000298275.1 Orycteropus afer afer
GGGAAATGGGTTATCCAGGTCAATAAATGTGATATCTTTAAGCTATATTCTGTGTAAATTAAACAGGTTATACAAATGATAGTTCACATTTATATACTAGATTATGATTTATAAAGCACTTTCTAAGTAGTATTTTATATGATTTTCACCTTCTCTGATATTATTGTTATAATGTTTGTTTTCATATAAGGAAACTATGATCCAGGTTCCCACCAAAATCATGTATGTAGTGAGTCTCAAAATCTAAAACAAACTCCAGCTTTATCATTTCAAGTAATTTATCCTTTCTGTTACTCAGTGCCTCTGTTACCTCTTTATTTATTATAATTTTAATATTAGAGAAATTCCTATACATCATGAAGGGTTACGTGAGATCAGTCATATACAGAAATACAAAATGTCTCCATAAATATGATTGATATGCTTAACAAGTAAGTTTTCATCACAAAAAACTGGAGAAACCTTTATGTATCAAAAACTCCATCAGTGCCTTTAAGAGGAGGTTTTTTTTTTTCCTCCCATTTTCTTTAAGACTAAAACTAGGATAAATGATTCTAAAATACCACTTTCCTACCCATTAATAGGATAAGGAGCTGTGGAGACACTGCGGTTAAAGCATTGGACTGCTAACTAAAAGATCAGTGGTTTGAACCCACCAGGTACTGTGTGAGAGAAAGAAGTGGCAGTCTGGTTGTGTAAAGATTTACAGCTTTGGAAAATTTATGGGTCAGTTCTACTCAGTCCTATAGAGTCACTAAGAGTCAGAATTGACTTAATGGCAATGGGTTTTATCCACTGATTGGAGACACAGGTGTCATTTCTAGCCAATGCACAAGCACAGTCACCAGCCATCTGTCAGTGAGGTGTGTGTGTTGTGATACTGAGCAATTTTCTGTGGAGCTTCCAGAATAAGATGGACTAGGAAGAAAGGCCTAGCAATCTAGTTCCAAAAAATCAGGCAGTAATACCCTATGGATCACATAGTACATGGGGTCACTATCCTTCAAGGACAACTCATCAGCAGCTAGCAATACTCACTGAATATCATTTTTTTCCAAACCTGCCTGCATTTGCTTCACAGTGTTTGCTTTCCTTGTTTTTGGGATCAATTTCCACCTAATCACTAAAATGAGAAACACAATTCTTACATCTCCCAGTCCCACCACCACAACAAATTAAAGACCAAATCTTGGTAATTTTACTTCACATATTTCTGGAATATGTGCATATTCTATCCCCTACTCTCACTGCAGTAGTTTAGGCTTTCACCATCTTTCCCCTCTCCTCCAGTGACAGCCTCTCAACTTTTCTCCTTAATAGTCTCAGACAAGTCTTCTTCAGTACATCCACCACAGAACGATATATTTGTACTCCATCCTCATTTCTCTCACTTATTCAAAGTTCTTCAATGGTATTCCAGTGCCTAAAGATAGATTTCCAAACCCCAGGAAGTGACATGCAAGGAATAATCTTGCTTGGCTCTCCAACACATTTTTTCATCACTTCTTTCCCCCTGATTAAGCTAAAGAAAGACTGCACTGCTTGTAATTTCCTACACATACATTGTTACTTATCCCCTCCATGACATTGCTCATCTCTTTTTCCTAAAATACCCACCCTCTTTATCACTATTTTCTTGCCTGTTTAACATCTACTTAATTAAAAACTTAGTCCAGATGTCATTTATTTCATGAGGTCTCCTCTGACTTCCTTAGACCTTAAAATATCTTCACTCCAATAATACACTATGTACATTTTAGTTATTACTTTTACAGTACTTCAAACTTCTCTGATTCTAGAAAATCTTGTTGTTGTTGTTGTTATGTGCCGTCGAGTCAGCCCTGACTCATAGCGACCCCTCCTTGGGTTTCCGAGGCAGTATCACTACGGAAGTAGGATTGCCCAACCTTCCTTCCGAGGAGTGGCTGGTGGGTTTGAACCATCAGCCTTCTGGTTAGCAGTCAAGTGCCTTAGCCACTATGCTACCAGAGCTCCCTAGAAAATCTTAGTAGTATGAAAATAACATAAGGGTAGGAATGGCAAGTCATTCTGTGTCTGTGTATGTGTGTGTGTTTCTGGCACTGAGGACATTCTTTGTGCATATCAGATATCCAGTAATTATCCCTTGAATGGCTGTGGACTGTTTTCTGAGTGGTGTTTCCCTTAGTCCTCTACAGTGGAATTTTATCCGGCATTGATATCACTTTGGCAAGAGGCTAAGTCAATCTGTCTTTTAGATTTTTCTATTTTAACCCATATATTTATAATTTATTTAATGGTCCTCATTGAATGTTACCTTTTGAATTCTTGATTTATCAGCTTTTTCCCTACCATTTCAGGCATCATTCTAAAGAATTTCAGGGTCTAGATAGATGTCATGGTGTGGGTTCTTTTGAAAATAGAACCCTAACATAGAAATTTGAGTGAAGAGTAGTAAGTTAGAAAAGGAAAAGTAGTGGACCAGGATAGGGGATGCTTTCAAGGTAGAGAATACTGAATGTGACTGAAACTTAATTCCTCTGGAGAAATTCACAAACTCAGCATTATGCCATCTGAAGGACAAAAATAGAAGCTCATCTCTCCTTTGTTAAGAGCTTCAGGAAGAAGTGAGGTCATTAATTCTATAACACATTACCTCCATACTACCTCACAGGTAACAACCAGGCTCCAGAGGCTAGGGAAAACTTTCAGGGAAGAAAAAGTGCAAGAGATAGGCTGGTAATTGGTAAGCATATAAAGACAGAGGCAGGGCACCACAGTGTCTGCTATAGTAAATTAGTTACAACACTGCTGGCTCATGTGTTCTATTTACCTGTAACTACACTCTGTATCAGCCACCAAAAATTGTGGTTACAGATTGATCCTTGTCATCATCCAGAACGTCTTTGCTTTTGAGATTTAAATCCAGTATCATATGCTGAATTTCTTATCCTTCTGTTATTTCTTATCCTTACTGATTTCCCCATGATTTTTCCCTAACTTCACAGTGATCTGTCATCCCTGATATTTTCTTTTTCCAATTCCCTTATAACTTTGAGCCCTTCATTATAACATTGGCAAACCTTGGGGCACTATTTCAACTCCTATTTATTAACAACACCCTCATTCCTTTACCACATTACTCATTGATTTAACACATATTCTAAACACCCAATCAGGGATCATTTTAAAAATCTAATTTCTCAACTATTATATCTATCTCACTGTTGAGTATTGCAAGAAAGATCTCATAAGAACAAAGACTGATGTTATTAGAGATACATAATTTACTCACAGCTGTACCTTCCATGCTATTTTTGTCTTATAGCATATACTATTCTCTGCCAAACTTATTCAGTATGTATGCTGAACAAACAATCTAAGAAGATGGACTCTATGAAGGAGAATGTGGCATCAGGATTGGAGAAAAACTCATTAACAACAACAGTGTATATACTTAAGGATCATCATCTTCCAGTATTATAAGAATCTATTTGAACCCTGTATTTCTTTAATCTCTAAATTCTTTTTGTCTCTCTTTCTCAGCTGTTGGACTTGTATTATGCACAGGAAAAATTAAGACTATTTCTTTTGACTCTCAGGTTCTTATCTACCTCTAAAATACTTATTTTTGCTTCTGTCTTTATCTTCTTCCCACAGTTTCAGATGCAGAAGTGTATATCTTCCTCTCTTAGGTCAGCTTTACTCTGGCTGTTTACCCTGCCTTCTGTTTCAAGAACTCTATCCATCAATTTCCCCTTATTTTTTCATGAATTTCCAAGGTCTATTTATGCATTGACTCCTTCTTCTAATCATTTAGAAAAACCAATGCTTTTCTATTTTTAAAAAGACTCACACATAAATAAGAGAAACACTTACAAAATTTTTTCATGATATATTATGCTAGAATAGCTCTACAGTGTTTTTCCTTCTTTTTTTTTAAATCACTACATCCTTACCATCTTCACTTCCTTTCCTCTCATTCATTACTAAACACATCATCATTTGGTGTTTGCCCTCACTAGTCTACATTAACAAAGATTTTCTTGAATTCCTAATGATAAATTTATGTGTTCACTTCAGGGATTAACTTAGTTGAGTATCTTGGTGGCATTTTGGCATTTGCCGCTGTTGCATAAAATCTTTCCACCATTGATTGACCTGTTAAAATGTCATCAGAGCTATTTTCTTTCTTGCTTGCTTCTTTCCTTTCTTTTTCCTTTCTTTTTTTCTTTTCCTTCTTTACCTCTCACCCTCCATCCTTCTCTCCTTCAACTTCTCCCTCCCCTCTTCCCTCCTATCTCCCTTCCACCCTTTTTTCCTTCCTTTCATTTCCCTCCCTTCTTCGCACCCTCTCTTCTTCACTCTGTCCCTTCATTATCCTTCTCTTCTTTCTCCCCTCCCTTCCTTCTTTCCTTTCTTCCTTTTTTTCTTTCCTTCCCTTTTCACATTCTCTTCTCATTCCTCTGGAAAGTTTTCCTTATAGAAAACTTAAACTAATCATATATAACATTTTTGGTTTTCATAGTTTATTTCTAAATGAATAAGTCAATCTCTAGTTTTTACTCTAAAGCTCTTGGGCATTTGTCTTTTGGTCACCTGCTATCCATTTTCTTTTAGGAATCTTTTAGCTTATTTTTCAATAAAATTTTATGTAATTTGCACTATGTACTAATCCAGTGTAAAAGTCTCTTTAAAGTGTTAAGGAGCAAAGATGGGATAAGATGGGATAAGGTGCTCTAAATGCTGATTATATAGATCTTTTGAGAACCATAGCCAATTTTTGTAATAAAGTTTTATTGAAACAAAGTAACACTCATTTTTTGTCATGTTATCAATAGCTGTTCTTGCATTATATTGGCACAGTTGAGTAGTTTTGACTGAGACTGTATGGTCCATAAAACCTAAAGTATTTACTATTTTTCCCTTGTGTTAGAGCATAGAATTTAAAATGTGCACACACATGCATGTATGCAGTGTGTATTTGTATTTGAAAAGAGAAAATTAATAAGCATGAATACATTTATAAACTTGAAAAATAGCAATTTGAGGAAGATTTGATATTTGATTTTGTGACTATATCTGGGTGATTTTTTAGATATATTGGCTTAGTAAGTAAGCCCTCTTTGAAAATGTGAATGGAATAATCTACATGAAGACACAGATTAAGGAAGTGTAACCAAAGAAACCACCACTCTCATGTCAGTTTGTCATTATGTCATAGCTTGTGTGTTGCTGTGAGGCTGGAAGCCAAGCCATTGGTATTTATTTAAAATATCATCAGTAGGGTCACCTATGGACAGGTTTCAGCAGAGCTTCCAGGCTAAGACAGACTCAGAAGGAGGACAGGGCCATTCACTTCTTAAAGAAGTGGCCAGTGAAAACCTTATGAATAGCATTGAAACACTGTCTCATCTATTACAGGAAAATTTTATGAATAGCCCTGAAACATTGTCTGATAAAGTGCTGGAAGATGAGCCCCTCAGTTTGGAAGGCATTCAAAATAAACTGGGGAAGAGCTGCCTCCTCAAAGTAGAGTGAACCTTAATGACATGGATGAAGCAAAGCTTTTGGGACCTTTATTTGCTGATGTGGCACAACCCGAAATGAGAAGAAACTACTACAAACATCCATTGATAATCAGAATATGGAATGTACAAAATATGAATCTAGGAAAGTTGGAAGCTGTCAAAAATGAAATGGAACACATAAAGATCAATATCCTAGGCATTAGTGAGCTGAATGAACTGGTTTTGGCATTTTGAATCAGACAATCTTATGATCTACTATTCCAGGAAAAACAAATTGAACTGAAATGGCATGTCATTCATTGTCACAAAGAATACTTCAAGATCTTTTCTGAAGTACAGTGCAGTCAGTGATAGGATAATATCCATATACCTATAAGGAAGACCAATTAATACTATTATTAGTCAATTTTATGCACTAATCACCAAAACTGAAGATGAGGAAATTAAAGATTTTTACCAAATTCTGCATTCTGAAATGACCAAACATGCAATCAAGATGTATTGATTATTACTGGTGATTAGAATGTTAAAGCTGGAAGCAAAAAGAATCATCGGTAGTTGGAAAACATGGCCTTGGTAATAGAAATGATGCTGGAGATCCCATGATAGAATTTTGCAAGGTCAACAACTTATTCATTGCAGATACTCTTCTTCAACAACACAAACAGTGGCTACACACTTGGTCCTCACTAGATGCAATACACAGGAATCATGTTGACTTCATCTGTGGCAAGAGGTGATGGAGAAACTCAATATCTTGAACCAAAACAAGGCCAGGAGCTGACTATGGAACAGATCATCAATTGCTCACGTGCAAGTTCAAGGTGAAGCTGGAGACAATTAAAACAAGTCCACAAAAGCCAAAACATGACCTTGATTATATCCCACC
>NW_006921798.1:5546292-5547543 GCF_000298275.1 Orycteropus afer afer
CAAGCTGGATTCAGAAGATGACATGGAATGAGAGATATCATTAATGATGTCAGATAGATCATGACTGAAAGAATACCAGAAAGATATTAAATTGTGTTTTATTGACTATGCAAAATCATTTCACTATGTGGACCATAAGAGATTGTGGAGAACATTAAGAAAAATGGGAATTCCAGAACTCTTCCTTGTGCTCATGAGGAACCTGTACATAGACAAGGAGACTACCATTACAAGAGAACAAGGGGATACTGGGTGGTTTCAAATCAGGAAGGGAGTGCATCAAGGTTGTATCCTTTCACCATACTTATTCAATCTGTGTGCTGACTAAATAATCCAAGAAGCTGGATTATATGAAGAAGAATGTGACATCATGATTGAAGGAAGACTCATTAACAACTTATGATATGCAAGTGATACAACCTTGCTTGCTGAAAATGAAGATGACTTGAAGCACTCCTGATGAAGATTAAAGACTATAGTCTACAGTATGGATTGCACTTCAACATAAAGAAAACGAAAACCCTCACAACTGTACCAATAAGCAGCATTACAATAAATGGAGAAAAGTTTGAAGTTGTCTAAGATTTCATAATACTTGAATCCACAATCAACACACATGGAAGTAGCAGTAAAGATATCAAAAGACATATTACAGTGGGCAAATCTACTGCAGAAGCACTCTTTAAAATGCTGAAAAACAAAAATGTCTCTTTGAAGACTAAGGTGTGCCTAACTTAAGCCATGGTATTTTCAATTGCCTCATATAAGTATGAAAGCTGGACAATTTGAATAAGGAAGACTGAAGAAGAGTTGATGTTTTTGAGTTGTGGTGTTGGCAAAGAATATTGAAAATACCATAGACTGCCAGAAGAACTAAAAAGAACTAACTAATCTGCCCTTGAAGAAGTGCAGCCAGAATGTTCCTCAGAACTGAGACAGCCACCTACTTTTGTCACATTGTCAGAAGAGGCCATTCCCTGGAGAAGGATATTGTGCTTGGTAATTGTAGAGTCAGCAAAAAAGAGGAAGGCCCTAAAGGAGATGGATTGACACAGCGGCTGCAACGATGGGCTCAGGTATACAGCAAGGATTGTGAGGCTGGCAGAGCACCAGGCAATGTTTCATTCTGCTGTACATAGGGTTGCTATGAGTTGGAGCTGACTCAAGGGTACCTAGCAACAACAACCAGAGAAACAATTTTGCCCTGCCTTTAGAACAGAAACAACATGGTTGGAAGATAGGGTATGAGAA
>NW_006921798.1:5547978-5549343 GCF_000298275.1 Orycteropus afer afer
TGAGTCAATTCTGACTCACAGTGACCCTATAATACTAAAGAAAACTAATCCAGAGGCTTTCCAAGGCTGTACATCTTTATAGAAGGAGACTGCTTCATCTTTGTCCCAAGGAGCACCAATAGTTTATATGAAGAGAATTAAAACTGATTGGATTTATTCATTGATTGGTTGAGGAAGGAAAAGATAGCTATCAAGGAAAATACATAAAAGTTTAGCCTGAACAAGTGGAAATATTGTGATATCACTTGTGAAGATGGAGGAGAAAGTGCAAAGGCAAGTTCGGAAAAACAATAAGGAATCCTAAGAACATGATGTTATTTTATATCCTTGTGATTATGTCAAATAATTAAATGTATAAATATGACAGTCTGGAAAGAAGTCAGATCAGTAGCATATTTGAGAATTATAAACATAGAGATGATTTTTTATTTTAATATCACAGATATAAATTTATCACCAATGGAGAAAATTTGGCAAATAAAAGAAGGAATGCAATATCCATGACACATTTCAAACACTAAGGATAAAGTAGATGACAAGGAAGCGGGAAAATACAAAGAATGGCATGGTGGTTAAGTTTGTGTGTCAACTTGGCTAGGCCTGGTTGAAAGGCTAGGCAGCTGAATGTAGTCATTCTCCATGGTGAAATTGGTAAATAACTCCATGGTAGAATCTATTGGAGCAGCTGAGTAGCTGCATTGGGTATGTGGTCTGCTTCCTGTATCTAAGAAACAGCTTTGGGAATGGTCTTGAGCTTATGGTATGCTTGAACCCTGCATTTTGCCATGTCATTGTTCAGCAGCCTACCATGCTCTGCCAACCTTGGGACTTTCAGTGGACTTGAACGAATGGCCTGCCATGTGGTTTGGTAACATCAGGACTGTGCCTTTTTACTTGTCAACCTTGGGCTTATCAGTCTCAGTAGCCAGCATCTGTCTGAGTGAAGAAAAACCTCTAGCCCTGGTAGACTGTAAAATGGAGGACCAGGAGCAGGAGGCAGAGTTGAAGCCCAAGATTGAGAGGCTTTCACCCAGTCCCTAGAGCCTGGTACTTTGAATTCAGACTTAAAGCCTCCAAACTGTAAGAGAATAAACTCCTGTTTGTTCAAGCATCCCATTTGTGATATATTCTTGTCAGAGTGGCACTAGGTAACCAGAACAAGTGCCCAGGGACATAGGAAGAAATTGAGTGGTATGATATCACAGCATTCAAGAGAACAAAGAATTTTTAAAAGAGCTTTGTCCCAAATACTGTTGAGAGGTCAATTATGTAAGTTAGAACCATTAGAATTGGCATTCTATAAGTCACTAGAGATCTTGATGAAGTCTCAGTGAAGTGGTGGGGATGCGAGCCCCCATTGAAGTG
>NW_006921798.1:5554410-5558254 GCF_000298275.1 Orycteropus afer afer
AGTGTAGTGCCTAAAGCACTTTACTGCTAACCAGAAGGCTGGTGGTTCAAAGCCACCAGCCACTCCTAGGAAGGAAGATGGGGCTATCTACATCTGTAGTGATACTGCCTTGGAAACCCAAGGAGAGGTTGCTATGAGTCGGTCTGACTCAACGACACAAAACAACAACACTAAGGCATTTGACTGCTAACCAGAAGGCTGGCAGTTCAAACCCACCAGCCACTCCTTGGAAGAAAGATTGGGCAATCTGCTTCCGTAGAGATACTGCCTTGGAAACGCCAAGGAGGGGTTGCTATGAGTTTTCGTCGACTCGTTGGCAGTGAGTTTGGTTAGTTTTTGTTTGATTCAATGTTTAAGGAGCTCTTGTGGCACAGTGCCTAAGGCATTTGACTGCTAAACAGAGGTTGGTGGCTCAAACCCACCAGACACTTCACAGAAAGAAGACTGGGCAATCTATTTCCATATTCAATGTTTTACTTCTTCCAGAAGTCTTTTGAAAGACTAGCCCAAACAGATCTCCTCATGATTTGAGCTTATCTATTGGTTATTGTTTGTACTGCATATATGGAATTGTCATCTTACCTTGCCTTGTGTCTTCTTAGGGAAAGAGTATCATGCCTTATTCTTCCACTGTGTTTTTAAAATATTTTTCCAGAATACTTAAACTTAGTATCTCTGAATGAATATATGTTGGCTATATATTCTGCAGAGCTTCATGTAATAATTATGGAAAAGAAACACAAAATTGAGGTCTCAACATGTTCAAATTATTGATTCAGGCCATATCCAGCCACTGTATTTACTAGTGGCTGGAAACAAACAAATCCTTCCAAATCTAACTTAATGAAACACGAGCCTGTAAATTCTCCAAGGCATTTATTATTGATGTGTTGTTATTCAGTGAATGCTACCTGCTTCTCTTTTGAGTTCAGATGATAGAAGAAATAGTGAGCTCATTTAGTAACGAATACAAGTAGGCCCATTTAAACTCTCTGTTCACCTCACTACAATCAAATAGCATTATAGGTACTGAGCAGCAAAACTAAATTTTGAGAATTTAATATGTTAAATAAAGAAATGCTTGGTCAGCAAGATATTTTATCAGCAATTATTTTAGGTATTGAAATGTGAAAAAATATCCTTGAAAGGCAGGGAGAACAAAACAAAACATCTTCAAAAAAAGATGATTTAAATTGAAGTAATCCAGTTTCATTTCAAAGAAAATTATAAAAGATCAGAGTTTTCCCATAGGAATTTTAGTACTTCTAGGTTTGGGTTTAAATTATAAATATCTCAGAAACTGTCTTACTTGTGGTATTTCAAATTATTCCCAGTTGAGACTCTTACTGAAACAAAGATGTATGGCTATACCTGTATATACCAAGGGGAAAAAATCGACACCTCTTCAAAAGGTTATTTCTAGTTCAAGTTTGGTTCTGGCCCTTCCATGAGCTAAACAGGTTTTGCAATAATTTCAAAGAGGAAGGGATTCAATGCTACCATTGCCTGATATGTGACTTTTACTTCATCTGAAATTAACCTCCTAGATTCTGGACTTTTTAAAATTTTGGGTATTCATACAAATGTACACAAGTGTCATTAAAAAAAATAGTAAACACCCCTCCATTTTAGCTTCTACCAGGGCTTTCAAATCTGCAATTGTGACAATTTATTCAAATATTAATATATATCTTTGCCTTTTGTGAAATTCTAATAATTGCTGTTTTTACATTTTTTAATCCTCAATATGAGAAAATTCTTGTATATTAAATTAATAAAAACAAGGTTTCAGATAAGGTAGCAGAAGCCAAATGAGAGAAAAAGAAAAAAAGTGAAATATGCTTGAAATCCAGGTGAATTTCTAAGCATTGTTTGAATGATCAATTCATTACAAAGAAGAAGCATTCTACAGCACCTAGGCAATACGCTTTCAACCTGAACCCCAAAGGCACTCTTTCTGAGTTTCTTGATGGTAAGTAAAATAGAATCAGAAAAGGAAAATTCATGCGCTTTATTAATAGCTTAACAGACAGTGTTAGCAAGATGTCAGAAAAAAAATGGTTATGGCTTTATTTTACTTTTAAATCATTAAAATATCAAGATTTCATATCGTCTAGTTCTTTACACATTCTTTCTCTTATCTGTATAACCATTCATTGTTCCATTTCCTTTATTTAAAAAATGGAAAGTACTTGTTTGCTCCATAAACTTTGTATAATTTATAACAAATAACTTCAAATGTAAGTTATCAAAAACATCTTAAAATAAGAAATAGAAATTAGACTGTTTTATTTAAGTCAAGCCTTGAGGATGTCAAAATATATAAGCAGTATACTGTTCATCATTATACAGCAGCTAGTGGTTGGTCCATTCCCAGCATCACACAAAGAAGAGTTTTAGTATCTAAGATGTTATGGAAGATATTTGAGAAGTGGAATGATTTTGAAGACACAGAAACAGCTACATCATTTACAGAGAAATTTTACATTCCTAATACACAGATTGATCTACTCTAGCTTCTATTACCTCCATTTACCAGTGATAGATGTCACAACAAGGATGAACCCTGAAAACATTACACTAAGTGAAAGGATCTAGTCACATATTATATAACTCCATTTATATGAAACATCCAAGAGGAGTCAAACCCACAGGCACAAAAAGTAGAATAGCAGTTCTCAGGGAGGGATGAGGAATTGTTTAGCTATATAAATATGTGTGTTGATTCTCTAGTGCTGTTATAACAGAAATATCACAAGTGTATGGCTTAACAAACAGCAACTTTTTCTCTTACAGTTTTGGAGGCTACAAATCTGAATTCAGGGTGCCTTCTCCAGGGGTTGGGTGAAGGCCTATTGACCTTGGGCTTCAGTTCTGCCTGCAGTTCCAGGCTCAGGTAAAATGGCACATACTAAAATGGGCAAGCAATATGGCAGGCCACTGGTAGAAGGCCAGGAATAATCCCAAGAACTCTAGGGGCTGGGATAAGGCCCATTGACCTTGAGCTTTAACTCTGCCTCTTGTTCCAGGCCTTCTGGAGCTGGAGGCTGCTTCTAACTCAGGAATCTACAAGCTGCTGAGGCTGACAAACCCAAGATCAACAGGTAAAATGTCACAATTCCAAGATCAGCAGGTAATATGGCAGGCCACTGGTTTAAGTCCAAGAACTGGAGATAAAGACTTAGCCAAATGCAGCATCCAAAATGTGCCAAAATACTAGAGACTTTTTCCAAACTCTTCCGTATGTACTATAAGAAGGCCATAGCACAAAGGCACCTCACTTTCCACTCATTACCATCTCACAGCAGATTCTACGTTGGAGGTGATTACAGTCCCATTGTGGGTAATAACTACATCCAACTGCCAAGCCATACAAAACCATGGCCCAGCCAATTTGACACATAAACTTAACTGCCACAGTATGTGATTCCTTTTTTGGGCCCATGAAAATGTTCTAAAATCAAATAGCAGTGCTGGTTGTACAACTGTATGAATATACTAAAGAACACTTTTAAGTGTACTTAAAAGAATAAATTTTATTTATTAGATATCAATAAAACTGGATGGCATATATTGGAAATAGAGGCAATGATTTTAATTTGGCCTTTAATTGATGAACAAAATTACTCATATTGAAAATTATCATTCATTTAGAAATTATCAATTTTTATTCAGTGTTTTACAGAATATATAGCATTTTTATATACATTATCTTTTTGAAAGCCACAATAATCCTATTATGAAATCATTATTTCCATTTTAAGGAAGAAGAATTTAAGACCTAGAGAATTGAATGATTGGTCTAACGTTCACAGATCTAGTAAGCTATATATTTAGCTTATAT
>NW_006921798.1:5561784-5566561 GCF_000298275.1 Orycteropus afer afer
TGATGAAGTGTATATACATAAATAAACACACACACACACACATACGTGCATGTATATAATATATAACTATGTGCCTATATTATATATGTGTATGTTTATAGACACATACATATATACATATATATATATATAATAAAATATTTGTCATTTTATCGTTCTTCATATGTACAATTAATTGACAGTAATCATGTCCACTGTATTGTTCAACTATCACCACTATTCATTTCCTAAATTTTCCATCACCCTTAATAGAAACTCAGTGTTGCTCCTCCCACAAGAAATGGGTTCCCCTCTCTCACTCTGCTTTTGCTAACCACCAATAAACCTTGGTCTCCATATATTTACCTATTCTCGACACTTCACACAGATGGTATCATACAATATTTAGGAATAATTTCACTCAGCATGAGGTTTCATTGTTCACCATATTGAGGCATGAATCAGGGCTTCATTTCTTTTTATGGCTAAGTAATATTCCACTGTATGTATGCACCATATTTTCTTTATCCATTCATCCACTGATGAGCATTCAAGTTTTGTTTGTTTTTTTTATTTTACTTTTTGGCTATTGCAATAAACATTGATGCAAAAGTATCTGTTTGCATTTCTACTTTCAATTGTTTTGGGTATATATTGAGGACTGGTATTGCTAGACGATATGGTAATTCTATTCTTTTTAACTTTTTGACGAACTGCCAAGCTGTTTTCCATTTTACAATGGAAGTGGCTATATCATTTTACAATCCAACCAGCACTGGATGAAGTTTCCAACTTTTGTTCATCAACACAGTGAAGAGACTATCTATAGATCTAGGGAAAAACTGTGGAAACCATATAGCTGATAAAGGTTTAATATTTAGAATATATTATGAATTATAAATTATAAATTAACTATAAAATGAGCAAAGTATATGAACAGAACCTTCAGCCAAGAGAGCATCCAAGTAGCCAACAAATACATGAAAAGACGCTCACAGACATTAGCCATCAGGGAGATGCAAATAAAAACTATAATGAGATACTGAAACAATGTATCTCATTGGTTTTGCTTCTTTAGAGAATCCAGCCTATGGCAGTGACCTTATATATAACAAAATAGAATTTTACCCAGTCCTATGCCATCTTTACAATCATTGATATATTGGAGGCGCTTGTTTCAGCCACTGTGTCAATCTATCTCATTGAGGGACCTTCTCTCTTTCATCAGCCCTTTACTTTACCAAGCATGATGTTCAAGCTGAAAGAACTGAAGAAAAAAATTAAACCTAGAGTTGCAATATTGAAAAATGCTATGGGCAAAATATTGGATGATGCAGGAAACATCAAAAGAAAATGGAAGGTATATGCAGAGTCACTGTACTAAAAATAGTTGGTCAATGTTCATCCATTTCAGGAGGTGGCATATGATCAAGGACCAATAGTATTGAAGGAAGCAGTTGAGATTGCACTGAAAGAATTAGTGAAGAATAAGCCTCCAGGAACTGACAGGAGACACATTGAGATGTTTCAACAAATGGGTGCTGCACTGGAGGCACTATCTCAGCTATGCCAAGAGATTTGGAAGACAGCTACTGGCCAACTGACCGGAAGAGATCCATATTTGTACCCACTCCAAAGAAAGGTGATCCCACGGAATGTGGAAATTATCAAACAATATCATTAATATCACATGCAAGTAAAATCTCACTGAAGATAATTTACAAATGGTTGCAGCAGTATATTGACAGAGAACTTCCAGAAATGCAAGCTGGATTCAGAAGAGAATCTGGAATATGGAATATCATTGCTGATGTCAGACAGATCTTAGCTGAAAGAAAAGAATATCAGAAAAATGTTCCCTTATGTTTTATTGACTATACTAAAACATTCGACTATGTGGATCATAACAAATTATAGATAACATTGAGAAGAATGGGAATCCCAGAACACCTGATTGTGCTCATGAGGAACCTGTACACAGATCAGGAGGCTTTTGTTTGAACAGAACAAGGGGATACTGCATGGTTTAAAATCAGGACGAAGAGTACATCAGGGTTGTATCCTTTCGCCATACTTATTCAATCTGTATACTGAGCAAATAATCCAAGAAGCTGGATTATATGAAGAATATGGCGTCAAGATTGGAGGGAGACTCATTAACAACCTATAATACACAGATGACACAACTTTGCTTGCTGAAGGTGAGGATGACTCGAAGCACTTCCTGATGAAGATTAAAGACTACTGTCCGCAGAATGAGTTACACCTCAAAATAAAGAAAACAAAAATCCTCACAACGGGTCCAATAAACAGCTTCATGATGGATGGAGAAAAGATTTAATAAGAAAGGGTTTCATATTACTTGGTTCTACAATCAACACCAATGGAAGCAGCAATCAAGACATCAGATGACATATTGCACTGGACAAATCTGCTGCAAAAGACCTCTTTTAAGTGCTAAAGAGCAAAGATGTCTCCTTGAAGACTAAGGTGGACCTAATCCAAGCCAAGGAGCTCTGGTAGCATAGTGGCTAAAGCACTTGACTGCTAACCAGAAGGCTGGCAGTTCAAACCCACAAGCCACTCCTTGGAAGGAAGGTTGGGCAATCCTACTTCCATAGTAATACTGCCTTGGAAACCCAAGGAGGGGTCGCTATGAGTTGGGGCCGACTCGACGGCAAACAACAACAACAATCCAAGCCATGATATTTTCAATCACCCCTTATGCATGTGAGAGCTGGACAATGAATAAGGAAGACCGAAGAAGAGTTGCTGCTTTTGAGTTGTGGTGCTGGAGAAGAATGCTAAGAGTACATGGGCTGTGTGGCTGGATACCAGTACCAACCGCTTGGGAAGGGATCAAAACTGGAGATTCTGGATAGAGTGGGAAGAAAAACATGGAACGAAATCCAAAAACACAATAATGACCAGATGGATGCCTGGTCGGATGGAGTCTGGTGGGACCCCCAAGACTATGGCCCTGGGATACACTTTAGGCCTAGAATAAAACTCATCCCCAAGGGCTGACTCTCAGCCCAGTAGTAAATAAGATGGACATGCAGACCATTCAACCCAAGGCAATGCACCCACCTGCTCTACAGAGATTTATCCCTCGGAGCAATTGGCCATGGGGCACCAGAAGAGCAACATTCACACGGAAGAAAAGCAGGACACACAGGAGTGCATAACTATGAAGGGCATGGTGTGGGGTTGGTTACTGGGAAAGGAGAAGAGGAGAGTAGGTTAGGGTTGAGGATGGCAATTGGGGAGTGAAACCACGAAATGTTGAATGTAAAAGAAATCCTGCTCTGTAAATATGCACCTAAAGCACAATTAAAAAAAATGTAAAATATAGAAAGAAAATAGTACATGGACTGCTAAAAGGACTAATAGATCTGTCCTGGGAGAAGTTCTTGGAAGCAAGAACGGCTAGACTTACTCTCACCTACTTTGGCTTTGTTGTCAGAAGGAACCATTCCCTGGAGAAGGATAGATATCATGCTTGGTAAAGTGGAGGGTCAATGAAGAACGAGAAGGCCCTCAATGAGATGGACTGTCACAGTGGTTATAACAATGGGCTCAGGTATAGCAAGGATCGGGAGGCTGGCACAGGACTTGGCAGTGTTTTGTTCTCCTGTGCATAGGGTCGCTATGAGTCAGAGATGATTTGATGTCATCTAACAACAAAAGTGTTTCATATGTGTTCACTTATGTTGACAAATTTTCCTTCTATGACTATTTTGCTGAAGGTTTTTATCAGGAAAAGTTGCTGAATTTTATCTTTTCCTCTGGTAGCATAGTGGCTAAAGCACTTGACTGCTAACCAGAAGACTGGCTGTTCAAACCCACCAGCCACTCCTCGAAAAGGAAGATGGGGCAATCTACTTCCGTAGTGATATGCCCTCGGAAACCAAGGAGGGGTCGCTATGTGTCGGGTCTGACACGACGGCACATAACAACAACAACAACATATCAATTGATATGATCATATAGTTCTTTTCCTGTGTTTAATTTATGTGGTAGATTACATTGATTGATTTTCTAATGTTAAACAACACTTGCAGTTCTACTATGAATTTCACTTGATTGTGGTGTAAGCTTTTTTTTTAATATGTCACTCAATTCTCTTGGCTAGCATTTTGTTGAAAATGTTTGCATCTATGTTCATGAGGGATATTTGTCTGAAATTTTCTTTTTTTGTCAGTAGTCTTAGCCTGGTTTAAATATTAGGGTTATGCTGGATTCAGAAAAAGCATTAGGGAGTGTGCCTTCCTCTTCTATGCCTTGGAAGAGTTTGAAATGGTGTCAACTTCTCTGAATGTTCGGTAGAATTCCTCAGTGTAGCTTCTGCTCCTGGGCTATGTTGTTGTTCTTGTTGGTAGTTTTTTGATGACATCTTCAGTCTCTTCTTTTGTAATGGGTGTGTTTAGATTTTCTACCTCTGTTTGTGTTAGTTCATGTAAGTAGTGCGCTTCTGGGAATTTTTCTATTTCATCTAAGTTTTCAAATTTGTTAGGGTACAATTTTCAACAGTAGTCTATTATGATCTTCTTTATTTCAATTGACTATGTTGTAATGTCTCCAGTTTCATTTCTTAATTTGATTATTTGCCTCTTCTGTTTTTTTATTTTATTTCTTTTCCTCTTGTCACTCTAGCCAGTAGTTTGTCTATTTTACTGATCTTTTCAAAGAACTAACTTCTTGCTTTGTTGATACTTTCCATTGCTTTACTATTTCCTATTTCATTTATTTCTTCTCTGATTTCTATTATTCTCCTTTTTCATAGTAGCTTTAAGCT
>NW_006921798.1:5566976-5571720 GCF_000298275.1 Orycteropus afer afer
TAGCTTCATACCATTATGGTCAGAAAAGATGTTTTGGATTTCAATCTTTTATATTTATTGAGAATTATTTGATGTCCTAGTATTTGATCTATTCTGAAAAATGATCCATGCATACTGGAGAAAAATATGTATTATTCTGATGATGTGTGAAAATGTTCTGTATATGTCTATTAGGTCAAATGGCATACAGCTTTATTTAAGATGTCCATGTCCTTAGTGATTTTCTTTTAGATATTTACTGTTATATGGAAAGTATTTTTTGCATCATTTTATTTTTGATCGCTTTTGTCCTTATATCTAAGGTATGTTTCTGGCAGATAACAAAATAGTGAATCGTGTTTTTTTTTTCAATTGTACACTCTGTCACTCTGCCTTCTCATGGGGAGTTTAGACCATTTACATTTAAGATTATTACTGAAAATGTAATGTTTACCACAATCATTTTGCTATATCTTTTGTTTTGTGAATGTTTCATATCTTCTTTGTCTTTTTATTCTAATTTTAATGTTACTATTTGTTCTCAGCTGCTTTCTTGTGATGAGCCTTTTTTTTAATCTATTTCCTTCTTTTCTTTTGTACATTCTTTCTAGGTTATTTCTTAGGGGTTACCAGACATATTGCTGTTGTTGTTGTTAGGTGCCATCAAGTTGGATCTGACTCATAATAACTCTATATACAGCAGAATGAAACACTGCCTAGTCCTGTACCAGCCTCATAATCTTTGCTATACCTGAGCTCATCATTGCAGCCATTGTGTCAATCCATCTCATTGATGGTCTTCCCTTTTTCCAGTGATCCTCCATTTTACCAAGCACAATATCCTTCTTTAGGGAATGGTCCTTCCTGACAATGTGACCAAAGTAGGTGAGATGAAGTCTGGCCATGAGTGGTGGACCACACATATTACACTACGCAATTTGCAAATGCAACAGGATTTAGCATACGAACAACAGGAAACATAAAACATTAACATATTAAATCTAATACTGATGTTCCCTTCCCTCATCTTTATTTGTTGGTGAGCCTTTGTACTTATTTCTTGCAAACTTGATGTTGTATAGCTTGTGGGATTAAATTATTGAGTTTTTTTCCCCTGAAAATATCATATACCTGGTCCTTATGATTACTCATCTTGTTGAATTTTCTAGAGATCTCTCTGTCACTCACTCTTATTATTTACTTTTCCCCATGTAGAGATTCAAGAATTTGTTTGATGTTCTTGCTTTTCCATTTTGGAGAATTCTTGCAGAGCTGGTCGAGTAATGGCAAATTCCCAGAGCTTCTGTTTATTCAATTAAGTCTTGATTTCCACCTCATTTTTGAATGACAACTTTGCTGGATGTTCTGGTTACCTAGTGCCACTCTGACAAGAAATATACCACAAATGGGATGGCCTTAACAAACAGGAGTTTATTCTTACAATTTGGAGGCTTTAAGTCCAAGTTCACAGTGCCAGGCTCTAGAGGCTGAGTAAAAGCCCATCAACCTTGGGGTCCAGCTTTGCCTCCTCCTCCCAGCCCACTAGAGCTAGAGTCATTTCTTCACTCAAACAGCTGCTGGCTGCTGAGGCTGAGAAGCCCCAATGTTGACAAGTAAAAAGGCACAGTCCCGATGTTACCAAACCACAAGGCAGGCCATTACCTTAAGTCCACTGTAAGTCCCAAGGTCGGCAGAGCATAGCAGGCTGCTGAACAACAACATGGCTACATGCAGGGTCCAAGTGTGCCATAGGCTAGAGACCATTCTCAAAGCTTCTCCTTATATACAGGAAGCAGACCACATCCCAAAGGTAGCTACTCAGCTGCTTGTGGTAGATCCCACCATGGAGTTGATTGCCAGGCTCATCATGGGAAATAACTACCACCAGCTTCCCAGCCACTCAACCAGGCCCAGCCAAGTTGACACACAAGCTTAACTACCACACTGGGTAAAGAATTCTTGGTTGACAAATGTTTTTGTTCAATATTTTATATATGTTGCTCCATTGTTTTCTGGCTTCTGTAATTTCTGGGAAGAAAGCTGCAAAGATTCTTATGAAGGATCCTTGGTATGTTAAATTGTATTTTTCTCTTGCAGCTTTCAAAATTCTCTCCTTATCTTTGGTTTTCAGGAATTTTAGTAGAATGTAGTACAGGGTTGATCTTTGTATATTTCTTCTAATTGCAGTTTATATAGCATCATGTATTTGCAGGCTTGATTCTCTGCAGGTCTGAGAAATTCTCTATGACCATCTCTTGAAAAATTCTTTCTGTGCCTTTATTAGGAGCTTGATGGTGGTGTAGTGCCTAAGGCATTTGACTGCTAACCAGAAGGCTGGAGGTTCAAACCCACCAGCCACTCCTTGGAAGGAAGACAGAGCAATTCTTTCACTTAAGACTTTTAGTTCACTTGTCTTATTTTCTGTCTATTTAACTCTATTGTTGGGAGCTCTGGTGGTGTAGTGCCTAAGGCATTTGACTGCTAACCAGAAGACTGGAGATTCAAACCCACCAGCCACTCCTTGGAAGGAAGGTTGGGCAATCTACTTCCACAGTGATCTGCCTCAGAAACCCAAGGAGAGGTCGCTATGAGTTGGATCCGACTCAATGGCAGTGAATTTGGTTTTTGGTCTATTGTTAAGTGCGTCTTTTGCATTTTCTAATTCAGTTGTTTTATCCTTCATTTCTAGTAAGTCTCTTTGGGTAGTCTGTTTGTTTGATGTTTTCAGTTTCCTTATTGAGTTTCTTATTTTGTTCTTCAATTAGTTTCTTGATATCTGTTAACGTGTTTTCTGTATGCTTTTTACTCTATTTAAATATATTTAACACCACTACCTCAAAGTTTTCTAGTTTTTTTTCATTGAACTTGTCTCCATAGGAGAAATGCCCACTTTTCCTTGTTTTCACTTTGATTGTTCTTTCTTCTCTTCTCTTGTGATTTTGTGTATATTTTTACTATTTTTTGTTGAACTTGGAACATTTTGATATACATTTTTTAAAATATTTTTAATTCTAAGTGTTTTTTTTTTTTTTGGATACTTAAGGGAATTAAACTTGTTAGGTTTAGTTCTGCTCTGCTACCTTTTCCTCTTGGGAGTTTTGATGGTGTAGTGCCTAAGGCATTTGATTGCTAACCAGAAGAGTGGTTCAAACCCACCAGACCCTCTGTGGAAAGACGATGGGCAATCTACTTCCATAAAGATTTACCATCTTGGAAACCCAATGGGGGTCACTATGAGTTAGAATCCACTTGATGGCGTTGGGTTTGATTTGGGTTTTGGTATCTTCTCCTAAGAACCACTAGAGGGCAAACTTGTCCTTAGGTGTTTTTCAATGTTGAGTGACGAGTTCACTGTGAGGTTTTATCTGGGTGCTTAAGTGTTTGGGTGCTTAACCTGCCTGGTTCTCCTTTAGATGGGTGACTTTGCTGCTGTGTTAGGCTCCCTCTATCTCCTAAGGTTTTGTCTGTGGGCCTGAATGTACATCTGACGTTGGTTCCCTTCACCCCCTTCCATAGAGTTTCAGTTGGTTTAGCTTCTGCCGTTCAATGCACATGAGCAGGGGTTTTTCACTGGCCAGGGATGTGGATAAAAGCTGTAGAGCTTGGCTTTCCTGAGATGAAGGTGGGGTATGCTTTATATCTTTCCCTCACTCGTGGCTCTGTATGAGACCTCCCCACAGTATCCGACTGTGGGCAAGAAGTCAGTTGTTTCCCTCTGTGTTGCCTGTTTGAAGTATTTTCTTCACCCTGGGTGAATACTACGTGATGCAACTTTTCAATACTGGATGTTGTTGTTATGTGATGTCAAGTCAGACCTGACTCATAGCAATCCCACCTTGGGTTTCTGAGGCAGTATCACTACGGAAGTAGATTGACCCATCCTCCTTCCGAGGAGTGGCTGGTGGGTTTGAACTTCCAGCCTTCTGGTTAGCAGTCAAGTGCCTTAGGCACTATGCTACCTTCTACCCTGGGTTTCATGAGATTCAACAGCACTCACTTTCAGCACTTCAGTCTCCTTGTATACCTTCTCAAGTGCACAGCCCACAAATTTCCACAGCTAGTCTTTGCCCCCTTAAAAATTGGGCTGCAACTTTAGTTTAGCTCTGGTCCTATGTTCTTCATTCAATATTTCCTCAAAAATGGCTGCAATAATCTGAGTCCTCCAGGGGTAAGTGGCTAGGATCTCTCATCTTCTGTGTTGATTTCTTTTCTTCCCTGTTTCTTGACTCACCTTGACTCTGTAACACTTCAGCTGCCCTCCGGCATTCTAAGATCTCCGTCTGTGCTTGTTTTTATGTTTTCCAGTGGATTAGTTGCGGGGGGGGGATAAATGGGAGGGATGATTTACTTTGCCATTTTGCCCTTTTCTACCTTAATATGCCTTTCTAATCTAACTTAGTTTGTCTTGGATTTTTGTCATTAACTTTCAAAATAATTTCTGAGTAATTTACTCCTAGTCATATTCCTCAAAGGAACTCTGGTGCTGTAGCTCCTAAGGCATTTGACGGCTAACCAGAAAGTTGGTGGTTCATACCTACCAGCCACTCCTTGGAAGGAAGACAGAGCAATCTACTTCCATAAAGATTTACTGTCTCAGGAAACCATGTTGTTGTTGTTGTTGTTTGCCATCAAGTCGGCCCCGACTCATAGCGACCCCTCCTTGGGTTTCCAAGGCAGTATCACTAAGGAAGTAGGATTGCCCAACCTTCCTTCCGAGGAGTGGCTGGTGGGTTGCTAAAAGTCAGAATTGACTAGATGGCAGTGA
>NW_006921798.1:5572175-5573222 GCF_000298275.1 Orycteropus afer afer
TGCCATGGTTGAGTTGGAGAAGCCATAAGGATATCAAGGGGAAGTACATTTGGAATGGCCATTGCAAAGGCGCCAGATAAAGTATGTTTGGAGTTCTAGAATATAAACTGCAGCTGAGTGAGTCTGACAGCAAATTACAGCCATTGAAGTTACAGAGGTTGTGGGGCCCTTATAGGTAGGTTATAAGAAGACCCTGGAGTGTTTTGAGTGAAGATTGAAATTATCTAATATAAGCTAGGGAACTCTGGCAGTGTAGTGCCTAAGGCACTTGACTGCTAACCCGAAGGCTGGCAATTCAAACTTACCAGCCACTCTTTGGAAGGAAGATGGGACAATCTACTTTCATAGTGATACTGCCTCGGAAATGCAAGTAGGGGTTGCTATGAGTTGGGTCTGACTCGACGGCACATAACAACAACACCACCACCAACAACAATTTAAGTATTAGAAAGAACAATTAGTCAATTGTAAATATAATAGACTGGAGAGGGACAACTGTGCCAACAAGGAAACCAATTGGTAGGCTACAGCCATAATCAAGACAAGAGATAAAGGTGAATGTGTTGAAAAGTGTATATATGTTTAAGGAAGGTGTGAGAATATTTGATGATGGATTAAATATAGCTTGAGAAAAAAAAGAGAGGAGTTTTACTCTCAATTTTTTGACCTGAGAATTACAAGAATGAAGTGGCCATTTACTGAGAAGAAAAAGGGAGAGATCAGGATTGTGGAAACAATAAGTAGCAATCAGAAAGTGAATTTTAGAAATATTCATTTGGAGATGTTGATAATATGTGAGTGTGACAAATAGAAGAGTGATTTCTATTGCATAAATTAATTTAAGAATTTTATGAGGAGACCTCTTAAGTAATAAGCACAGTTAGAGAAAAGGAAGCAGTACAATGACTGAATTGAGGGGAATATAAGAATTTGGAAAAAAATGAGATAGAGGCACAGTATCCATTTGGATGGGGGAGAATGCCTGTAGACCAAATGAAGCAAGTGTTCCATGAAGAATAGAATGATTAAAAGTATCAAATAATGATG
>NW_006921798.1:5574631-5580472 GCF_000298275.1 Orycteropus afer afer
ATTTTTTCTCTGTTTTATTTATTTTATGCTTGTGCAAATGGAATTAAAAAAATCATTTTATATTTGTTAAATGCTTAGGTATAGAATATAATTGGTTTATGTTTATTAATTATATACCTGAAACTGCTGAACTTGTTTATAAATTCCATTAATTTTATTACAGATTCTTTAGAGTTTTCTATATACAAGATCATATCACTTGCAAATATAAATACTTTTACTACTTCTTTTCTATTCTGAATGTTTTTCATAGTCTTTTTTATTTTTGCTTAATTGCCTACAGTAGAATGTTGAACAGAAATAGAAGTGAAGGTCTTTGTGTTATTTCTGTATTTATAGGGAAAACATTCAGCCTTTTACCCTTAAGTATGATGCTAGTTGAGGGGTTTTTTGTAGATGATTTTTATCAGTTTGAAAAAAACTTCCATTGTAGTCCTAGTTTGTTGATTATTTTTGTCATAGCAAAGAGTTGGATTACATAAAATTTTTTTCTTCATTATGAAATGACCATGTTGTTTTGTCCCTTCTATTGATATATTAACATTATTATTTTTTTAAAAAAATATTAAACCAACCTTGCATTCCTGAGATAAATCCCATTTAATCCTGGTGTATAATTCTTTTTATGTTTCTGGATTTAGTTTTCTGGTGTTTAGCTGATGACTTACTTCTTTTTGTCTGTGTTCAATACACATTTAAAAATGTATCTTTGCTATCTGCCTTTATTTGAAAACCTTGTTGTTATGGGTTGAATTGTGCCCCACCCCAGAAATATGTGTTGTAAATCTTAACCCCTATGCTTGTGGTCATAATCCCATTTGGGCTTGGGTTGTCTTTGTTATATTAAAGACACAAAATTAGTGTAGGGTGTGTCGTGAGTCAATCTGTTACAATACATAAAAGGGGGAATTTAAGGAAGCAGAGCTAGGGGAAGAGAGACATCAAGAAGCAAGAGCTCAGAAGAGAAAAGGACCTTCTTCCAGGGCCAACAGAGAGATAAAGATGTCCCATAGAGCCAGCATACTGCATTTAGATTTCTAGCATCTTAAATTGTGAGAAAATAAATTTCTACTTGTTCAAACCACCTATTTGTGGTATTTTGTTATAGCAGCACTAGATATCTAAGCCATCTGATGATATACTTTACTAATTCCCAAGTGAACTGACTTTTCTTGTGTATTTTTAAATTTTATATATTATTAGTATTATTTTTACATTAAATTTTTTGTTGATTTCAATTTGCTTTTAGTATGAGAACTGAAACAAGAATTGTGATAGTTAGAGCTGTATGTCAACTTGGCTGGACCACAATTCTGTGTGGTTTAAGCTGTTGTGATGTGGTTATCCCATGATGGGATCAGATGATTATGTTTTGAGCAGCCAATCTGTTGAAAGGGAGTTTCCCTAGGGATATGGCCTGCTTCCAGTATATCTATGGACATCCTGGGAAAAGAGACATTCTTCTGTGCATTGGGATTCTGCTGTGCTGCCTACAACTGTCCATGAGTGAACAATCCACCATTTGGCCTGGAGATCTTGGATTCATCGTTCGTTGGAGTCAACAGCCGGTGTACTGCTTGCCAGCCTTGAGCTCCTCAGCCCCTGTGGCTGCAAAAGTCAGGAAAAGCCTCCAGCTTGATGTGGAAAAGCCTCCAGCTTGACGTCTGATCCAGGAACTTTGGACTTGCCAGCTTCTATAAGGGTGTGAGCCATTTTCCTAAGATAAATTTCTCTATATGTACATATATATATAAGCTTTACTGGTTTTATTTCTCTAAAGAACCCAGTCTAACACAAGAATGTACCTTTACAATTTTGCCTATACAGCTACTACTTGTCTCCAACTGGAGCTCTGGTGGCATAGTACCTAAAGCATTTGCTAACCAGAAGGCTGGCAGTTCAAACCCACCAGCCACTCCTCAGAAGGAAGATTTGGCAATCTACTTCTACAGTGATACTGCCTTGGAAACCCAAGGAGGGGTAATTGTGAGTCAGATCCGACTCAATGGCAATGAGTTTGGTTTTGGTTTTTCTCCAACTGAAATTTATTTTCTTTTCCTATGTAATCAAATCAATGTCTGAATGTCTGACATACTTTAAGCTCTCAATGAAGATATGTTAAATTAATGAATGAAAGAAAACAAATTATTTTGTTTAATATTAGACCAAAATTTACATACAAACTTAATGAAACAATAATAACTAAAAACACATGAAAAAAATCTTAGTGAATTACTTAATATTCAGTAACTATTTAATAATAAGTTAGTTAAGAATGCTGGGGTAGGGGGAAAGTCCCCAAATTCAAATATGGTCTGTGTTGTAGTTGTTAGGTGCTATAGACTCATCTCTGACTCATAGTGACCGTATGTACAGCAAAACACAACACTGCCTTGTCCTGTGCCAGCTCCAGGACTCCAGGATCCTTGCTATACCTGAGCGCATCATTGCAGCCACAGTGTCAATCCATCTTGTTGAAGGCCTTTCCCTTTTTCAATGATGCTCCACTTTTACCAATGCACGATATTCTTCTCCAGGGAATAGTCCCTTCTGAAAGCATGAACAAAGCAGGTGAGATGAAGTCTGGCCATTCTCACATCCAAACAGGATTTCAGCTTCACTTCTTCCATGACAGATTTATTCATTGTTTTTTTTTTTAGCAGTCCAGCTTTCTTCACCAACACCACAACTCAAAAGTATCAACTCTTCTTCAATCTTCCTTATTCATTGTCCAGCTCTCACATGCATATGAGGCAATTGAAAACACTGTGGCTTGTGTCAGGTGCACCTTAGTTTTCAAGGAAATATCTTTGCTCTTTAGCACTTGAAAGAAGTGTTTTGTAGCAGATTTGCCCAGTGCTGTATGTCATCTGTCACCTTCACTGCTGCTTCCACTGGTGTTGATAGCAGAAGCAAGTAATATGCAGTCTTTGACAACTTATCCATTCATCATGATGCTGCTTATTGGTCCAGTTGGGAGGATTTTTGTTTTCTTCATATTGAGGTGTAATCCATACTGTAGACTGTAGTCTTCAATCTTCTTAAGTAAGTGCCTGAAGTCATCTTCACTTTTAGCAAGAAAAGTTGTGTCGTCAGTGTATTGCAGGCTGTTAATGAGTCTTCCTCCAATCCTGATGCCTTGTTCTTCTTCATATAGTCCAGTTTCTCTGATTATTTGCTCAGCATAATATTCATATCGAATAAGTATGGTAAAAGGATACAACCTGACACACTCTTTTCTCTATAGAGGCCCTTTATCAAGCCTTAAACAGGATAATGACAAAACAAATAAATAGGATAAAGACAAAAATAAAGGCAATATCCAGCATGAGGGAAACCATCAGCATGCATGTAGTCCACTGACTCATGGCCATTAAAATAATTATGTATGATAGAAAACAAAACGCATCCGCACAAAATTGGTGGTGGGTCAATACACCATTTTTCCTGGTGAAACTACAAAAGAGAGGAAAAAAAGATCACAATTAGAATATGTACACAATTACATATTGAAAAGGGTTACAGGATTGGTTCTGGGATTTGACTACCTTGCTAGATGGTGTTGAGGGTATGATTTATGACCATGCAGCCTTGGGTCATAGCCATAAGATGGCTACAAGAGAATACCAGGATCCCAACATTTAACTTATATTTGAGAACATATGGCTATTTTTGGTAAATCATTATTAACACACTCATGTAAACTCCTTAGTGATTTGTGTGAGCATAATCTACTTTCAATCACACTCTTCCTGAGGGCAAACTACCCCTCCCTAGATTTGCCCCAGGCTTGTCTTAACACGGCCATATTACTGGTGTAATGATCAGAAAGAACTCAAATAGCATCTGAAATTATGTCAAGACTCAAAATGGAGTTAGGGCTCCCACTGTATACTGCAGCTTTCCACAAACAGGAAGGCTGTCAAACAGCCTTCCACAGTTTGACAGGCCTCTGACAAGGAAGTAATACGATTTAAACCTGCAAAGATTATGAGGTGTGTTTGGGAAGATAAATAGGAGGATGTTGAAGATGATTAAAGGATTGTACATGAAGTTTTAAGTGGAGTAGCTTATGTAATTGTAGGGCTTGCTATGAGAGGGAAGAAATTTCTAGGATTCCTTAAGAGTCTTTAATTTCATATTCCTATGAATGTTTGAAAAATTGTGTCCAATGCTCTCATTTCTCTGTATAGTTTCCCTTTGTTTTCTCAACTTTCAGACATCTCATTCTTCTGTGAACTTTAGAATTAGAAAAACATAAATGATTTTCTAATGGTTATAGTTCTCTCCTCTTTCTCTCTCTCTCTCTGCATCTGTCTCTTTGCATACATTATGTTGTTGTTAGGTGCTGTCAAGTCAGCTCTGACCCATAGCAACTCAGTGCAAAACAGAATGAAACACCGCTGGGTCCTGCACCATCTACACAATCCTTGCTATGCTTGAGCCCATCATTGTAGCCACTGTGTCAGTCCATTTCACTGAGGGTCTTCTCCTTCTTCGCTGACCCTCTACTATACGAACGATGATATCCTTCTCCAGGGACTTGTCCCTTCTGACAACATGACCAAAGTGGGTGAGACCTTCGAAGTCTGGCCATTCTTAATTCCAAGGAGCATTCCAGCTGTGTTTCTACCAGGACAGCTTTGTTAGTTCTTCTGGCTGTTGTTGTTAGGTGCCATCAAGTCAGACCTGATTCATGGCGACCCCTCCCTGGGATTTCCAAGGCAGTATCACTACAGAAGTAGATTGCCTAACCTTACTTCCAAGGAGTGCCTGGTGAGTTTGAACTGCCAGCCTTCTGGTTAGCAGTCAAGTGCCTTAGGCACTATGCTACCAGAGCTCCCAGTTCTTCTGGCAGTCCGTGACATTTTCAATATTCTTCTCCAACACCAAAATTGAAAAGCAGCAATTCCTCTCCATTCTTCCTTGTTCATAGTCCAGTTCTCACATGCATATGAGGTGATTGGAAATACAATGACGTAGGTTAGGCACACCTTAGTCTTCAAAGTGACATTTTTGTTCCTTAACACTTTAAAGACACCATTCACAGACAAACAAACTTGACTGCTAACTAGAAGGCAGGCAGTTCAAACTCACCAGCCACTCCTTAGAAGGAAAGTTTGGTAATCTACTTTTATAGTGATACTGCCTCAGAAACCCAAGGAGCTATATGAGTCAGGTCTGACTCGATGGCACATCACAACAACATTCACAGCAGATTTGCCCAGTGCAATACAACATCTGCTTTCTTGACTGCCGCTTCCATGGATGTTGATTATAGAGCCAACTAAAATGAAATCTGCTTTCAACCACACTCTTCCTGAGGGCAAACTGCCCCTCTCTAGATTTGCCCCAGGCTTGCCTAAACATGGCCATATTACTGGTTTAATGATCAGAAAGAGCTCAAACAGCATCTTCAATCTTCTCTGCACTTACCATGATGCTGTTATTGTTTTCCATTATCAAAAGCTAACGGAAGAGTTCATCACAGCACCATGGTACAGGGTGGCCCTGGCTTCAGAGCTGAGCTGGCACCATTTGTAAACATTAGATGTGGTGATGTCTTGGGGGTGGAGGAGGAGATGGATGCCTGCCTGGACCAGCAGGTTTGGGGAAAGAGACAGGGTGGGGCCCCAAAAAGCTGGGAGATGTCATGGCTATGGGAAAGATGTCTAACCAGGCTCACTGTGGGGCCAGCAGTGGACAAGGCCTAAATATATCTACTTCTGCTGCCTCTGGAGCAGGTACTGAGTCCTGGGGTGATGAGCTCAGCTCTACCCTGGACAAGCTAAGGTGGCAATATGAATACACAAAACAGTACCACCAATAGATCAAGTATCA
>NW_006921798.1:5580877-5581719 GCF_000298275.1 Orycteropus afer afer
CAGAACTAACCCTCTTACCCTCATCTGATGAGATTGATCCAGCTGTGCCTGCTGAGTCTTTGTCTAAAAGATCACCTGGGGAGGCATCTAGGGCATTGTCTGGGGCATTGCTTGAGGCAGAGGCCTGTGAGACATTGCAGAACGTTCCCAGGAACCACCCCCACCACCCATTGTTTCTTCTAGACCTATAACCAGACTTGAGGCCCATTGAGACCCAAAAGGTGAATTAGAAACCATTGTAATGCCTAAGGCATTTGATAACCAGAAGGTTAGTGGTTCAAACCCATTAGCCACTCTGCAGAAGGAAGACTGGGCAATATACTTCCATAAAGATTTATTGCCTTGGAAACATAAGGGGGTCACTATAAGTCAGAATTGACTTGATGACAGTGAGAGTTTTTTTACCCAGGAAGAGGTATGTTGTTGTTATGTGCCATCGAGCCAGACTCAACTCATAGCAACCCCTCTTTGGGTTGCCAAGGCAATGTCACTATGGAAGTACATTGCCCAACCTTCCTTCCGAGGAGTCGAAGAGGTATACTACGTTCCAAAATAACTACTGGATTTTTCTAATGTGCAAAAAGAAACTTGAAGAATATATGTAGGAATGCCTATTAATAATGTAAAATAATGGTACAAGTAACATAATGTTGGATCAGTCTGATCTAATTGATTTTGGTGCAGTGAGCACAGATTTTTCATACAATGTTTCTGCTTAAGAGATTAAGAGAGGATCTAAAAGTTTATTTGGTTCATTTACTGAGGTATAGATTATGCAATGGCCTACACTAACTCAAGTTGAAGTACCAGACCTGCCTTGGTACAGTGTAGAAGAAGATAAT
>NW_006921798.1:5582679-5584383 GCF_000298275.1 Orycteropus afer afer
GTAATCAGAATAGTCTGACTCATATAGACTTGTGTTCATTGGCTACTTAGGCATGGTATTCCTAGGAGTGAAATAGATGGGGAATCTACTAAATATTTACTTTATCTGTACAAAAGGATGAATTCTAAGTCAAGTGAAGAGCAGTATAACTTGAATCACCAGCATACAGTCATGGGCCCTCAATCAATTCCCAGACTTGAGTCAGTTTACAGATCCACAACCCCTTGAAGGAAGGGGAGGCCAGATCTTCTTGAGGAAGAAACCCACTACACTGCCAAAAATTTATACTTTTAATCTCTCTCTCTCAGCCTTCCCCAAAAGAATCTACAGCCTTTTTTAGAGAGTGACTATTCACTGGGGAAAATGTAATAACAAGACTTTGGGGGGATTACTGGATACTGGCTCTGAATTGTCACTCATTCCAGGAAATCCAAAATATCACTGTAACCCAAAAGTCAGAGTAGGGCATATGGAGGTCAAGTAATTGATAGAGTCTTAGCTCAAATCCATCTTGCAGTGGATGCAATGGGTCCTCAAACCCATTCTGTAGTGATATTCAGTTCCAGAATGCATAATTGGAATAGATAAACTCAGCAAATGGCAGCACATCCACATTTGATCTATGGCATATGTAGTAAGGGTATTATGGTAGGAAAAGCCAAGTGTAAGCCATTAGAACTGCCCTCACCTAGTAAAACAGTTAACCAAAAGCAATATTGCAACCCTGAAGAAACTATAGGGATTAATGCCACAATCAAGGACTTGAAAGATGCAGGGGTAGTGATTCCCACCACATTCCCATTTAATTTACCTATTTGGCCTGTGGTGGAGGGAGCGGGAAACAGATGGATCTTGGAGAATGAGAATGGATTATCATAAACTTAACTAGGTGGTGACTCCAATTGCAGCTGCTATTGCAGATGTAGTTTCATAGTTTTCTCAAACTAATACATCTCCTAGGAGCTCTGGTAGTGTAGTGCATTTGACTGCTAACCAGAAGGCTGGTAGTTCAAACCCACCAGCCACTCCTCAGAAGGAAAGTTGGGCAATCTACTTCCATAGTAATACCATGTTGGAAACCCAAGGAGGGGGTCGCTATGAGTTGGGTCCAACTCAATGGCACATAACAGCAACACAACAATACATCTCCTGGTACCTGGTATGCAGCCATTGATCTAGACAATGCCCTTTTTTTTTCCAATTCCAGTTTCGAAGTATCATCAGAAACAATTTTCCTTCCACTGGCACACTCCTACCATCTTACCTCAGGGGTATATCAACTTACCAATACTATGTCATAATTTAGTCTACAGGGAATTTGATGACCTTTGCCTTCCATAAGACATCACACTGGTCAAATAAGTTGATAATATTATGATGATCAGACTTAATAAGGAAAAATTATCAATGACTCTAAACTTATTGGTAAGATGCCTGCATCTAGAGGGTAGGAAGCTAACCTGACAAAAATTCATACATTTTACACCTCAGTGAAATTTCTAAGGACCCAGTGATATGGGCCCTATTGTTTTATTCTACTGAAGTAAAGTATAAGTTATTGCATCTACCCCCTCCCACAACTAAAAATGAGGCACAATACCTGGTGGACCTCTCTGGATTTTGGAGGCAATATATCCCTCATTTGACTATGCTACTATGGCCTATTTATCAATTAACTTGAAAAGATACTAGTTTTGGGTGGAG
>NW_006921798.1:5584856-5586450 GCF_000298275.1 Orycteropus afer afer
ATGCCTGTGGTCTCCAGTCCAGTCACATTACCTTTCCTCTTCCAGTCTGCATCTATAGTCTCGTGATGAGTTCCTTATGATCAGTTGCCTGAGGAAGAAAAAACTTGTGCCTGGTTTACAGATGGTTCTGTGTGATATTCAGGCAGCATTTGAAAATGGAGATAAACACAGCAGCTTTTTTCTGGGACCTCTCTGAAGGACAGTGGTGAAAGGAAATCCTCCCAATTGGCAGAATTTCAAGCAGGGCATCTGTTTGTTCCCTTAGCTTGAAAGGAGAAATGGCCAAATGTGCAATTGTATACTGATTCATGTGTTGTGGCTGGTGGTTTGACTGGATGGTCAGGGACTTGGAAGGAACATGATTAGAAAATCAGTGAATGGACCAAAGAAGTGAAGATATGTGTGTCTCATGTGAATGTTCACCAAAGGGTGATTTTGGGAGAGGTGGAGCTTAACAATCAAATGTATGTGATGACACATTTTGTGGGAATGAGTCATCCTTTTTCCCTAGCCACTCCTGTCATTGCCCAATGGGCTCATGGTGGCAGGGATAGAGGCTATCCATGGGCTCAGCAACATGGGCTTCTACTCATCAAGTGCAAGGTGGCTAGAACCACTGCTGAATGCCCAATCTGCCAGCAGCAGAGACCAACACTGAGTCCATGTTATAAAACCATTTTTCAGGGTAAACAGCTAGTAACTTGAAAGCAGGTTGATTACATTGGATGACTTCCATCATGTAAAGGGCAGAATTTTGCACTTACTGGAATAGACACTTACTCTGTGTCTTAGTTCCCTAGTGTTGCTATAACAGAAATACTACAAGTGGATGGCTTTAACATAAAATTATTTATCATACAGTTTTGGAGGCTAGGAGGCTGAATTCAGAGTGCTAGCTCTAAGGGAAGGCTAGGTTAGAAGTCCAAGTTCAGAGTGCAGGCTCTAGGGGCTGGGTAGAGGGCCTCTGATCTTGGGCTTCAGGTCTGCTTTCCAGGCCCATTGGAGCAAGCTGGAGGCTTCTCCTGACTCATGCAGCTGCTGGATGCTGAGGCTAACAAATCCAAGATCAGCAGGTAAAATGGCAGATTGTTAGCTCACAGACTGTGAAGACAACAATCCCATGATTGGAAACCTGCTGATTCAAGTCCAAGAGCTAGAGATCAAGATTGAACCAAGTGCAGGATCCTTTCTATAATTACGGGAAGCAGGACACATTCCAAAGGCATCTCTACTTTAACTGATTAACAGCTCACAGTAGATTCCACCATGGTAGTGATTACACCATATCCAGTCTCATCATGGGAAATAACTACATCCAGCTGCCAAGCCACTGAAAATCATGGCCAAGGCCGTTGACACACAACCCTGAACTGCCACACTCTGGATATGAATTTGCCTTCCCTGCACTATTTGGCTTATGCCAAAACTAATAGCCATAGACTTATAGAATGCCTAATGCACCATCATGATATCCCACACTGCATCTCCTCCTATCATAAGACTCACTTCACAGTAAATGAAATGCAGCAATGGGTCTATACTCACAGACTTCACAGGTTTTATCATGTTCCTCATCATCTTTTTTTTTTTTTTT
>NW_006921798.1:5590513-5594719 GCF_000298275.1 Orycteropus afer afer
TTTTGGGTCTTTCTGTTTTTTTGATGTGTGCATTTATTGCTATAAATTTGCCTCTGATCACTGCTTTTGCTGTATCCCAAAGATTTGGGTATGTTGTGTTATCATTCTCATTTGATTCAAGGAATTTTTGAATTTCAATTTTTATTTCTTCTCTTGCCCAGTCTTTCTCAAGGAGGGTATTGTTCAGTTTCCGTGTGTTTACTCTTTTTCTGTTGATCATCCTAGTGTTGATTTCTAGTTTGATAGCATTATGATCTGAGAAGATATTTTGCGTTATTTCAATATTTTTAAATTTATGAAGGCTTGCTTTATGACCTAACATATGGTCTATCATGGAAAATGTTCCATGTGGTTCCCCATCATCTTGAAGCAACTGACTTGATACAATAATGGGACAGCCTACTAAAAACACAACTAGAGCACCAGCTAGCTGAAAATGCCTTGAAGTTTTGGGGCAATGTTCTCCAGGAGAGTGTATGTGCTCTAAACCAGCATCCAATATATGGTGCACTTTTCCATGTAGCCAAGATTCATGAGTCCAGAAACAAAAGGATGGAAATAGGAGTGGCACCATTCACTATTACCCCTAGTGACTCTCAAAATTTTTTTGCTCCTTTCCCTGTGACCCTATATTCTGTGGATCTCAAGGTCTTAACCTCAAAGGGAGGAACACTCTCACCTGGGACACAATACTGTTTCCGTTGACCTAGAAATTAAGAACACCACCTGGCCATTTTGTACTCCTCATGCCTCTGGATCACCAGCAAAGAAGGAAGTTATTGTATTGTCTGATGTGATTGATCCTGATTACCTAGGGGAAATCTGATAGATATTACATACTGGAGGTAAAGAAGAATATGTCTGGAATATAGGAGAGTCTTAGACATCCCTTAGAACTACTATGTGCTGTGATTAAAGTAAATGGAAAACTAAAGCAGCTCAATTATGATATGACTATTAATGGCCCAGACCCTTCAAGAATGAAGTTTTAGGTCACCACACCTGACAAACCATGACCAGCTGAGGTGCTTTCTGAGGGCAAGGGGATGGAATGGGTAGTGGAAGTGATTCTTAAAACCGCTACAACCATGTGAGCAATTACAGAAATTAGGACTGTGATTGTTATGAGTATTTCTTCCTTGTATGTGTGTATTAATTATTTTTGTTTTCTTCAGTTATAAAATATAAGATATAAGCAGGGAAAATGCATTTTTGGTTGTACATGTGTTAGTTGTGTCATTTGTTTCATGTTACCTGAAAGTATGACTTTATAATTGTCTTTATTCAGAGATTATGTGCTTAATGAGATGTGTACAAGTGTCAAGTTGACAAAGGGTGGACTCTGATAGTTAAGCTGTGTGTCAAATTGGCCGGGCCATCATTCTCAGTGGTTTAGCAATTATGATGTAGTCATCCTCCATGCTATGAATAGCCAATCAGTAGAAAGGGAGTTTTCTCAGGGGTATGGCCTGCTTCCAATACATATGAATATCCTGGGAAAATTCTTTGGCTTTTCGCGGGATGTAGATCTTGCATCTGGCTAATTATCATCTCTGCTTCCTGGACTTGAACAAGTGGCCTGACATATTCTTTGCTGATCATGAGATTATTGCCTTCCCAGCCTGTGAGCTAACAATCTTCAATTTTACCTGCCCATCTTGTATTGTCACCAATGGAAGCCAGCAGCCTGCTATATTGCCTGCGTATACTGTTTTCCTCAGCCTTGTAGCTGCATGAGTCAGCAGAAGCCTCTAGTGTGACATTTGACCCATGGGCTTAGGACTTGCTAGCTTCTACAATTGCTTGAGACATTTCCTTGAGATAAATTTCTCTCTAAATATATAAGGGATGTCTGGTGGTGTAGTGAGAAAGACATTTGGCTGCTAACAGAAGGTCAGTGGTTCAAACCTATCAGCTGCTCTGTTGGAGGAAGATGGAACAATCTACTTTTGTAAAGATTTACAGACTCCGAAAAGCCGATGGGGGTTTCTTTGAGTCTGAATCGGCATGATAGCATTGTTGTTATTGTTACATGCCTTTGAGTCAGTCTGACTCATAGTGACCCTATGTACAACAGAATGAAACACTGCCTGTTCCTGCACCAGCCTCACAATCCTTGCTATACCCGAGCCCAGCATTGCAGGCACTGTGTCAATCTTGTTGAGGGACTTCCTCTTTTTGCTAACCTTCCACTATACCAGGGAGCTCTGGTAGCATAGTGCCTAAGGCGCTTGACTGCTAACCAGAAGGCTGGCGGTTCAAACCCACCAGCCACTCCTCAGAAAGAATATGGGGCAATCTACTTCCATAGTGATACTGCCTCAGAAACCCAAGGAGGGGTCACTATGAGTCGGGTCTGACTCAACGGCACATAACAATAACCACTCTACCAAGTATGATATCCTTCTCCAGGGAATGGTCCTTTCTAACAACATGACCAAAGTAGGTGAGATGAAGTCTGGTCTTTGTCTTACAAGGAACATTTCAGCTGCACTTCATCAGGAACCGATTTGATAACAATGAATAGGCAGATAGATAGACAGACAGACAGATAGATAGATAGATAGATCTTTCACTGGTTTTGCTTCTCTAGAGAATCCAGCCTAAGAAACCAAGTTGGAAACAAAGTGATCTTAATCAAATCCTTCCCTTTGATATATAAGGATATAATTAAATCAATAGTGGAAAATGGATTTCATTTCCTCAGGTTACTTCCTATGGAATTATATTGTGGGGCCCATAGTCATTTACAACCCATGAATTTTGCAGTGCTAATTTTGAAGAGCTCAGCACTAACTTACATCCTACATCATGCTTGTTTTGTAGTGTTTATGGGAAGTCTGGATTGTCTAAACTTGAATAACCAATGAAATTACCTGATCAGTTGTTTGCAAGTGCTGCTAGCTATGACATCTTAATGTTTTTGTTCTTTTGCTTGATTTTTTCATATTTGTTATTCATACCAAATAAAAATGTAATAAGAATTAAAGTCAAACAAACAACTGATTTATCCTTTAAATGGTGTCTGTGGACAGCCTACTTTAGTGACTTAGAGCTCAGAAGACCTTGAAGCTATAGCCAAGAATTTAGAAGCTAAGTTTGCCTTTAGCTGAGTAATTTGGGCAGTTAATTTATCAGTTAATCAAACAATTATACTGGAAGAAAAAAATTTTGTAGCTTTTGATGAATGGGTGGTCCCCAGTCAACAAAAACAACAAACTCACTGCTGTCAGTCAGTCCTGACTCATAGTGACCCCTCCTTGGGTTTCTGAGGTGGTATCTCTATGGAAGTAGATTATCCAATCTTCCTTCCAAGGAGTGGCTGGTGGGTATCCAGTCAAGAACCACTTTTTTCTTTTTTCTTTTTCTTTTTTTTAATAAAATCAAATGGTATATCAAAATTGCTTATTACTTCTCCAACCAAAGCATCAGTATAATCACAAATATAAATGTTAATATATTGGAAATATCTCCTATGCCAAACTCACACACACTTACTTACATTTTATAGTGCAAATTTTAAATAAATCAAATATTATGTAAGATTTACATACATTAAATAGAAAAATTAATAACTGACATCTTATTTTAATTTTAGAGATTTCTTATCCAAAAAAACAAATTGTAACCATTAAAAAACCTGACCCAAACTACAAAAGCCTGAAGAAACTGCTTTAAGAGAATCAAACTCACTGCCACTGAGCAGATTTCAACTCATAGTGACCCCCTTTGGGTTTCCAAGGAGGTACATCTTTGTGGAAGTAGATGGGTTTGAACTGCCAACCTTCTGGTTAGCAGTCAAATACCTTAGATACTAAGCCACCAGAGCTCCTTAGAAACTACTTTGGAATAATATAAATTTGTCTTATGCTTCTAGAAAAGAATAGTTGTCAAACCATTACATCCTAATTTAAATCTCAAAAAGCCTCCTGGTTGTAGGTGAGTAGGTCTGGAGGCCTAGTGCCTAAGGCATGTGACTGCTAACCAGAAGGCTGGTGATTCAATCCCACCAACCACTCCTGGGAAGGAAGTAGAGATACCACCTCGGAAACCCAAGAAGTGATCACTATGAGTTAGATTGGACTGGAGGGCAGTGAGTTTTGGTTTTTTAGGTCAGAAGTTGGCTGGCAGTTCAAATCCACCAGCCAATCCTCTGAAGACGCATTGGACAATCCACTTCTGTAGAGATACCAAGTAGGAAACCCA
>NW_006921798.1:5595824-5596899 GCF_000298275.1 Orycteropus afer afer
TAGAGCCTAAGGCACTTGACTGCTAACCAGAAGGCTGGTGGTTCAAACCCACCAGCCACTCCTCGGAAGGAAGATGGGGCAGTCTACCTCCGTAGTGATACTGCCTCAGAAACCCAAGGAGGGGTCGCTATGAGTCGGGTCCAACTCGATGGCACATAACAACAACAACAACAACAAGTGAGATCTCAGTGGATTAGGGGAATTTCGAGCCATAAGAGGGTAAAACATTCCCACAACCTCAGGATAGAAGCCTAAAATGGTGAATTTTGATTCTCTGCAGTGGAAACAAAGGTGTAGTCAGAAAGATTCCCCCTGCTGGTAGGGTGCTCATCACTGCCCTAGTAGAAGGCAGTGTGGCACATCAGAGAGACAGAGAATCTTCATGTATAATAACAGCCCTCCAAGTTGTTCTATATGGGGCAAGCTAATGAAACTCTGTGCTTTCCATTGGTTTCTTTGTATTCCGCCGCTCCTCTAACACCACACTGAAATGTCTTTTCTAGGAACTTGTAAAATGGTCTTGGATTGAAAATTTACAAAGGAAAACTGGGGAAATAACTTTTATAGACATGAGAGAAATAGCAGAAGCAAAAAAGAAGAGGACTTAATAGAAATAGTATGTGAAACAAAACATTTTCCTCTCCAAATCTGTCTACATTTTTTCAAATGTGTAATATTTTTGGAGGGCTCAGAGCATTAAGAATATGCCTAGATGCTATGATTCGAAATCAACTCAATTGCAGTGGGTTTGGATTTTTTTGGTAGTTGCAGAAATTATATAAAAGAAAGAAAAATATCATAGAAGAAGACCATAAGATGTTATCATGAAACTGTAGGTGTATTTGAGGCAAGATGAATATTTTTAAATTCTTAAAATCTTAAGCAATTATTAATATGATGGCTGGGAAATAATAATGCATCCACTTTATTTGACTAGAAAAATGACCAGTATTTAGTGACAGAGTGGTTCTTTGATGCCTAATTTGGAGAACAGAGTTACAAATCTTGTTTTCATTTCTAGTATTTAATACTACAATTGCTAAGTCTGAGTAGTTAGTACTTTTTTTTTTTTTTT
>NW_006921798.1:5597739-5599249 GCF_000298275.1 Orycteropus afer afer
TAAACATAACCTGAATGTCTACAATTAATAACTGAAGTTCTATGTTTAGAGTTAAAGCTCTATGTTTAGTTTGTTACCTACCCATTGCATAATAATTGTAGAAGGGGAAAAGAGACCCCAGATTCAAACATGTTCAACAGAAATATTTTTATTAATTCTTGGCTGAAAAATGACAAAGCAAAAACAATTATCCTAGATGAGGGAAATCCATCAGCATGAGAAAGCTGAATGATGTCTGCTGAGTCATGGCCATGTGGATAATTATATACGAATTTTTAAAAAAGGGGAATATCACAGAATCATGATTGGTGGTAGATAGATTCTTTACTGTTGCAGGTGGGACTACAGAAGCAAAGAAAAGACTGTGATTGGGATTAAAAGATAGGAAAGGGTTACAGAATTGGTTCTGGGCTTTGACTACCTGGCTTGGTAGTTAAGATAGGCTGTGACTCATGACCATGCAGCCTGAGTCTTAGCCACAAGGTGGCTATCAAACAATACTAAGACCTTAATTTAAATTTTAATTAGAAAAGGACACTCTCAGATAAGTTCCCTAGTTCTTTTTAAAGAGTATAATCTACTTTAAAACATACTCTTCCTGAAGGCAAACTGCCTCTCCCTAGGTTTGTTCTGGAACTTGTCTGTGCATAGCCAAATACTGGTTCATGGTCCGAGAGAACCCAAATGGCATCTAAACTTATTTCAAGCCTCAAAATGGAGGTAGCGTTCCCACAGCAGGCTACAACCATCCATAAACACAAGTGCTTTAGAATTTGAGCTCTAATACATAATGTTGAAATAAAAACTTTTCAGATTTATAAATTCTAGCTCTGGTGGTATAGTGTCGAAGGCATTTCACTGCTAACCAGAAGGCTGGAGGTTCAAACCCACCAGCCACTCCCCAGAAGGAAGGTTGGGCTATCTACTTCCGCTGTGATACCACCTCAGAAACCCAAGAAGGGATTGTTATAAGTCGGATCCAATTAGACAGCAGTGGGTTTCATAAGGAGTACTGTGTAGTGAGTTCTTTAATAACATATACTGTAAAAAAATTAATATAGTAATGTACATAATAAATTCAATTCATACTTTTCCTTTTAGGCTATTTAATCCCATCAAATATATTCATGTAATTATAATAAAATTAATTAATGCAATAGTCTATGCTATTTACAATCCTAAAATTCCAAAGGATTTTATTAAGAATTGTACCTCCCAAAAGTGTATTTAATTAAAACTAAAATAACTCCATAAATGATAATTATAAAAAATTTATTTCCCAATTTACTGTATTTCCAAGTAATGTTAGTAATTTGAAATTACAGTTACTATAATTTAGGAATCAAATATTGGGCAGATAAGACCAGTGTGGTCTCACTGCCTATTTCTTCATTATCTACTCAAAACTTATTGCCCTTGAGGCGGATCTGACTCATAGCAACCCCTCCTTGGGTTTCCAAGGCAGTACCGCTATGGAAATAGATTGCTCCATCTTTCTGCCCAGGAGTGG
>NW_006921798.1:5600325-5605597 GCF_000298275.1 Orycteropus afer afer
TCGAGTCAGCCCTGACTCATAGCGACCCCTCCTTGGGTTTCCGAGGCAGTATCACTACGGAAGTAGGATTGCCCAACCTTCCTTCCGAGGAGTGGCTAGTGGTTTTGAACCACCAGCCTTCTGGTTAGCAGTCAAGTGCCTTAGCCACTACGCTACCAGAGCTCGTGAAAATATTGGTGAGGATAAAATTTTAATACTATCTAGATATAATTGGACTTGAATTTTCCTAAGATTTAAAAATTTGTTTATTTTAGAAAAGTCCTTGATTGAAGCATTCAGAATTACAAAGGGCATTTTTTTTCTTCCTCTTTCTTAACCTTGCCCCATAATAAGATGAGGACAAGGAGATACTTAATAAAATAAGGGGCAGTAAATTCAGAACAAATTGAGGTAAATAATGCCTTATGAATGTGTATAGTCAACCTGTGAAATTCATTGACCAAAGAGGTCACTGAGTCAAATACTATGGCTGAATTTAAAAAACAGCTGGGTAATTTTATGACCACTAATAGCTTTGGGAGCTCTGCTCAGCAAGCAGAGATAATGATAAGGGTAATCAAATATCTTGTTTCAGGATGTAAGGTAAAATGGGGGATTGTTCAATTGCATGCCACACTTTTGTCCTCTGGACATTTCTCATAAACACCCACCTTCAGGAAGGTGCAATAGTGTTGTTATTCAGCATTTTTTCACTGAAGTTTATAGATGCTTGTGTGTTCTTTCACCCTCATCTGAACTATCAGCCACTGTAACAGGAGCTGCAAAAAGCCTGGTTTGGGAAATAACATGCTCCAAAATTACAGTCAAGATAATCAATGATTTATGCTTTGAGCAGTGCCTTTGAATATCACTCTCATGATTCTTGACTGCATTAAACTAAAACAGTATGAAACTTGACAAGCACAACTTTTGAGGGGTATAGGAGGCTTTTGGGGTGACTTTTTGTCAGTTTTTGTATGCTATTATGTAAACTGATATAAACTAAAGTTAGCATCCTTTTTAACACTTCATTCTAAATGTATCATAGTTTTAAAGACATGACATTATGTTTTAAACTCTGTACCACTTTAGAAATGCTATTGATTGGATTATACTGCTTCTGATCTTTACTTAGTGCCACAGACCATGTCTTTTTTTTTCCCCATTTAAATTGAGGTCAAAATTCCAATTTTCTTTTTCAATCAATTTTATTTCAAAATTAGAAAAACGTTCTCAGAAAAAAAAAATACACATAAGTAAATAAAATTGCCTGTAACCTTAAATCCAGGGTTACTATTGCTGTATATATATCCTTTTAATAACAACTTATGACGAATCATTTTCTATGAAATTAAATACTTTGAAGGCCATACATTATGTACATATATGATCATTTGTTTTGCTAATTTCCTTTTTGACATTTAGAATGACTACAAATTTTTACTGTCATAACTGTAAGAATATCTGTGATTTTTTTTTTTGTTGTTGTTTAGATTGCTGGTTGAAAGTGAATGTGAATTATTTTTAAGGCCTTTGATTCATATTGCCAAATTAATCTCTAGAAAATGTGTCCCATTTTGCACTGTGAGCATCAGTTTATGAGAACGTAATTTCCTAGTACAATTAATGGATAATATGTTCATTTTAACCTTGGCAAATATTGAAAGCTTTTAGTTTTTAAAATATCATTAATAATAATTTAAAAAAACTGCTTCTTAGATTACTAGTTGTTCGAAGATTTTTTATATGTTTATTGCTTATTTGTATTTTTTTTTAATCTGTGAATTGCTAGTCCATGTTCATTCCCTATTTTTTAAATTTTATATGCTTAACTTTTCCACATCCAAAGGGAGCTCTGGTGGTACAGTGCCTAACAGGGTTCAAACCCACCAGCCTCTCTATTCTGGGTACCTAGTGCCACTCTGACAGAAATGCCACAAATGGGATGGCTTTAATAAACTGGAATTTATTCTAACAATTTGGAGGTTTTAAGTCCAAGTTCAAAGTGCCAGGCTCTAGGGGATGGGTGAAAGCTCCTGACCTTGGGCTTCAGCTCTGCTTCTTGCTCCCGGCCCACTGAAGCTAGAGGCATCTCTTCACTCTGGCAGCTACTGGCTGTTGAGGCTGACAAGCCCAAGGTCAACAAATTGTGCCAACAAAAATGACACAATCCCAATGTTACCAAACTACATGGCAGGCCATTAATTCAAGTCCACTGAACGTCCCAAGGCCGGCAGAGCATCACAGGCTGCTGAACAATGGCACAGCTACATGCAGGGTCCAAGCGTGCCATAAGTTGGAGACCATTCCCCAAGGCTTCTTCTTATATACAGGAAGCAGACCACAACCAAGAAGCTACCCAGCTGCTCCCAGTAGATTCCACCATGGAGTTGATTATCAGTTTCATCATGGAGAATACTACATCCAGCTGCCCAGCCACTCAACCAGGACTAGCCAAGTTGACTCACAAACTTAACCACCACAATTCCACCCTTTGTCAGCTTGGCACCTGTATAGATCTTTATTGGGTGGCATCTGTACAGATCTCTTCACTGGGTGACTCCAGTCTCCTAGTTCCTGAGTGGTGACCTCAGCCCCTTGGCCGAGTGGGCCCAATTCCTCTCCCCTCTTGGGCATGGCAGCCTTGCCCCTTCACTCTTGGGCAGTGGCTATGGCTCCATCCCACTGGCTTTCATGAACGAGCAGCCCCACACCCCATAATCAGTTGGTGAAGGTCTGGTTCTTTGAAACCTAGGGGGCTGTGGTGGTTCCACCCCCAAAAGACCATGATCCTACCCTTGAGGTTGAGGCAGTTCTGATTCCCATTTCCTTGGTCTCACCACTTCTGCAGATTAATGCCAAAGACAACCCACTCTGCCTAAGTCTTCCTGCACAAAAAGCACTCAGCTTTCTTGCTCTGTGGGCGGGCTAATCTGCTACTCCATTTCATGCTGGTCTTTTCTACCAATTAATGCCCAAAGACAAACCATTCTTCCAGAAAGCTGCCTGCCCAATGGCATCCAGCTTTCTACTTTATGGGATGATAAGGCCATCACTGTCTCATACCAGATCTCTAGGTTCTGCTCCTGCCGTCTCTCATGCCACATACCAGGGTCTGTCTGTCGGTGTCTGGGATCAAGGACGCACTCCACTACTGTTTCCACAATTTAGATATCTGTCAGAGCAGCACCCTACTCTCTCAGTACCATATTCTGTTCTGGTTACCTAGTACCACTCCGACAGGAATATACCACAAATGGAATGACTTGAACAAACGGAGTTTATTCTTAAAATCTGAAGGCTTTCAGTCCGAGTTCAAAGTGCCAAGCTCTAGGGGCTATGTGAAAGCCCCTCGACCTTGGGCTTCAGCTCTGCCTCTTACTCCCGGCCCACTGAAGCTGGAGGCATCTCTTTCCTCAGGCAGGTACTGGCCACTGAGACTGACAAACCCAAGGTTGACAAATAAAATGTCACAGTTCCCATATTACCAAGCCACACAGCAGGCTATTAATTCAAGTCCACTGAAAGTCCCAAGGTTGGCAGATAATGGCAGGCTGCTGAACTATGACACGGCTACATGCAGGGTTCAAGCATGCCATAAGATAAAGACCATTCCCCAAGGCTTGTCTTTATACACAGGAAGCAGACCACATCCCTATGGCAGCTACTCAGCTGCTCCCAGTAGATTCCACCGTGAAGGTGATTACCAGTCTCATCATGGAGAATACTACAACCAGCTACCCAGCCACTCAACCAGGCTTAGCCAAGTTGACACACAAACTTAACTACCACACTCTCCAAGGAAGGAAGATGGGGCACTCTACTTCCATAAAGATATACTGCCTTGGAAACCCGGTGGGGGTTGCTATAAGTTGGTATTGACTCAATGGTAGTGAGTTTTTATTTCCATATCCTGTTTTTATTAACAATGTTAATCTTTGTCTGCATATATTGTACCAGTGTGTTGCTTACTTCTCATTTTCTTTAATGCATATTTCACATACAAAAGCTTTGTATTTTTCTGTAGTCATATCTATCAAATTTTATTTATCATTTCAGCATAAAAATATACACTCATTGTAATAATACTTACTTTTATTTTCTTCTGGTATTTTATATTTTCATTTTTTATATTTAGCTTTTTAAAAAAGTGATTTAAAATTTGCTCTGATGTAAGGTAAGACAAAGTACTCTAAACTTGCTTTTTTCTTCAATAATAAATCTTCTTAGGCTAATTAATAAACTATCTTTCTTCCACTGATTTAAAATCATATCTTCTTTGTTTATAAAATTGTTGTTGTTATGTGCTGTTGAGTCGGATCCGACTCATACCGACCACTGCTTGGGTTTCCCAGGCAGTATCACTACAGAAGTAGATTGCCCAACCTTCCTTCCGAGGAGTGGCTGGTGGGTTTGAACCACCAACCTTCTGGTTAGCAGTCAAGTGCCTTAGGTACTACACTACCAGAGCTCCCATTAATATCTATAATTAAGCAATTTCTAATGCTTCTATTGATCTTGATATTTATGCTTATACTTCATATTCACAGAATTAAATTTTAAATTGCATTTAAATATTTCAGAGAAAAAAATCTTCTCATTTTTTTTCTCACGATGCTAACAAAACAATCACAAAACATGGAAATCAAATTTATGTTTTCTAATAAAATTTCAAGATATTTTATTTATTTGTAATAATCAGTACATAAATATTACAGTTTGATTTTTCTTGGAGGATTATTTTGTTAATATTTGAGTATGGAAAATTAAGATACCTCATTTATTTCATATGTTTAGAAAAATTCATAACTTATCATATTGATTTGCATATTCATTTTTAAAACTTTATTGCTTGAAATTTGTGTGTTTGTGTCTACTACAAATAAAATATCTTTTCCACTATGTTTTCTAACTGGATATTGGTGATATATAGAGATCTCTTGATTTTACCTGCATTTTAAACTTATCCCCTTTGTGATATAGAAGTCTGAATAAATTTATTATTAGTTTTTTTAAAAAAATTTATGGATAAGCTATAAGAGCATTTGAAAAAAGTTATATTTTAAAAATTCTCTTTTATTGTTCATAACTTTCTTCTCATTCCTGTCCTCCTTTTCCTTTCTCTCATTTTTATTTCTTTCTCTTCCACTTTATTTTTCTATTCTTCCATCTTTCTTCCTGTCTTCCTTTATATTTACTATTTATTTGGCAAGTCTCACAATTATTAAAAGCAACCTTCAAATAATCAATTATTTAGTAGCTATTTAAATCTGTGAGGTTAAAAGGTGAGTTT
>NW_006921798.1:5605997-5609998 GCF_000298275.1 Orycteropus afer afer
AACAACAATATGTCATATTTTATGTGACTGTGAATTTCATATTAAATTCCTGGAGTCAAAATAAGCCATATCATAAAAACGTATCTGACACCTTGGTTAAGTTTTTATGTAGGCGTGACATCCAGTTAGTTAGCGGGACATCTAGCTTTTAGCATGACCATCTGTGCATAGTCTCAGGAAACTTTAACAAAAGTGGATATGGCAAAGATTGCATTCCTGTACTGTACCTTGGGGAACCTCTGACCTTTGAGAAACATTCATTTAGTAAGCTGTGTACATATTAGGCATGAAAAAGCAATTTTTGTTCTCAGACACCATTTCTCCAGCAGAAATTTAATTTTCAAGCTTGGTAAGACAATGAAAGTAGACCATAAATGTCCTTTCTTCCTTTGCAACATACACAAATTCTAGATATCAGAAAAACTACTGTTGTTGGGTAAATTTTATATCACTACACAGAATGTATTTCAGAAGCAAAGTTAATAGAACTATTACCTATATTGTCATTAAAATATCTAAGGTAAAAAATGAGTATCCTAACTTACCCTGTCAGGCCAGGAAGAGGGTGATCCTGGATGAGAGGGATGGAGATCTGGAGGTGGAACTGGGTCTGAGACAGCGGAGATTGGAAGAGGGGTGGTTGGGTTGTAAGGTTTGGGAAAGAGGGGGCGGGCTACAGAGCGGAAGTCCTGCAGGAAGGGGCGGAGCCTTGTTTGGCGCTCAAAGTCTTAAAGGGGCTTCATGGGGCAGCGGTTGGCGGAGGGAGTACCTCTTCCCATGCCTACTCCTTGTTTCCCACTTCGGCCCAACTCTTCGTGTCACCCCCCTGTCGCCCACGCTACCATCCCTCCTAGCCCTCTCTCTCACTCTGTGCACTGATTGGCTTCGGGCCGGACTGGCTTCCCTCACCCCCTTCCTCGTTCCCACCCCAGGTGTTCTACCAGCACGCGGACATGGCCATCGGCTCCCTCACCATCAATGAGGAGCAGTCTGAGATCGTGGACTTCTCAGTGCCCTTCGTGGAGACGGGCATTAGCATCATGGTGGCGCATAGCAACGGCACTGTGTCCCCATCAGACTTGCTCGGTGAGCCGGGGCTCTGCGAGTCAGGAAACATGGGCACACATGCCAGTATTGCCTGTCACCTAGGGTGACCCCTGTGAAGTAGCATCACTTCTGAGCCTCAGTTTCCTAATTGGTACAGTGGGCATAACTCTTTCCCCTGCCAGGATCACTTCCACATGAGGAAGACTGAGCTTCTGGAATCTTCCAAGGCCTTAACCTGGCTTTATAGAAATAATTTTTTTAATATGTAACTTTTTATTGGGAGCTCTGGTAGTATAGTGGCTAAGGCACTTGATTGCTAACCAGAAGGCTGGCGGTCAAACCCACCAGTCACTCCTCGGAAGGAGGGGCGATCTACTTCCGTGGTGATGCTGCCTCAGATACCCAAGGAGGGGTCGCTATGAGTTGCTTCTGACTCCACGGCAGGTAACAACAACAAGAACAACAACTTACCCTGTATAATTTCAAATATACATAATTATTCATAATAAATCAAATAACCAAACTCACTGCCATCAAGTCAATTCTGACTCATAGTGACCCCCTTTGGGTTTTCACAGAGGTAAATCTTTACAGAAGTAGAATAAACTCCTGTTTGTTCAAGCCATCTCATCTGTGGTATATTCCTGGCAGAGTGTCACTAGGACCTAAACAGGACCTAAACTGGAATCTAAGGAGCTCTGGTAGCATAGTGCCTAAGGCACTTGAGAGCTAATCAGAAGGCTGGTGCTTCAAACCCAGCAGCCACTCCTGGGAAGAAAGGTTGGGCAATCCTACTTCTGTAGTGATAGTTGTTGTTGTTGTTTTTGTTGTTGTTATGTGTCCTCGAGTTGGACCAGACTCATAGCGACCCCTCCTTGGGTTTCCGAGGCAGGATACTGCCTCGGAAACCCAAGGAGGGGTCCCTATGAGTCTGTGGCCAACTGGACGGCACATAACAAACAACAAACCAGAATCCATAGCATACGCAGTGATCATGGCTAACACTTAACACTTTGTATATGTAAGGCTATGTCCTAAGGTTATTTATATCTACTCTGCTAAGATTATTTTATATGTACTCTGCAGTAGTTAATCTTAGTGGTTAGATAAGGAAACTAGGCACACAGTGGGAAGTGAACCAATGCCAAATACTAAGTAATGGTGTAGCCCGTAATTGAATTTGGCAGTCTAACTCCAGAGCCCATACTCTTAACCAATAAGCCTGAACTGCATCACACACATAAAAAGGGAAGGAAAAGGAAAAGTATAAGATGAATCCAAGTTAGCCAGCAATCTGTTTATCCCTAAATAATAAACCTTTGTTAACTCTCTGTAGTCATAATTCACTTATAATCATTACTTTTCTAAAAGAAGGGGAAGTGGCTCTTGGTAAGTGTATCAGGAGGGGCAACAGTAAAACTAATACACAGTTTAGTTATTCATAATGTTCTTAACAGTAAATTTAATGATTTAGTCATTGAATGTGTCCCAAGTAATTTTTTTTTTAATTCCATGTCCAAATTTGAGAAGGCTACTTTAAAAATTCTTTTTAAAAGTTCATAGTGAAAATCTTATCACTTGGCCATTGAAAAGGAACCCTTATTGTTATTTACACTCTTCCCCACCCCTTCATGGTCCCACCAGCCTCCCCAACATAAGAGAGCTGGAAACAGTTATATTAAGACAAAGCTGTGACAATCAGGTACTGGAATTCACAAGCTTTATCAGCATTTTTCTGGTAACCAGAAATTATGAAATTACTTACATGGTAGAATTTAAAACCTCTAAGCATATAGCTCAGATTGATTGAAAGATTAGAAAACTCTGAAGTCATCTTTCTAGGAGATGTGATCTATTAAAACTTTAGCTATCATGAAGATTGTACAGACATAAATCAAAACCAAACTTGTTGGCTTTAAGTTAATTCAAAACTCCATCCTTTCAGTGATCAGCCCAGCACTTAAAGTCATTGTGTCATCAGAGCTCTTCCTTAAAGACATAAAGCCCCCATAAATAAGAAAAAGAATGATTATCATGGCTGAAAATTATGTTAAATTCCAGTATGTATTGTTGTTGTTTCTGTTGGCTGCTATCGGTTCAGTACCTGAGAGGAAATACTGCCCGGTCCTGCACCATCCGCATGATTTGTTGTGGATTAACAATTGTGATCTGCAGGGTTTTCCTCGGCTGATTTTCAGAAGTAGCTTGTGCTGCCTTTCTCCCTAGTCTAAAAATATCGTTTCTTTTTATTAACTGCTGACAATGGAATGAATGCCCTACTACCTGATCCTTTACTGCAAAATGGCCAGTTCAGTGTTATGTTTTCTTGATTCACTCAGGATATTTGTATGGAGGACCTTTATATGCTAGGGCTTTGACAAAACAGAAGTTGTTGTTGTTATATGCCATCGAGTCCAACCTGACTCATAGCGACCCCTCCTTGGGTTTCTGAGGTAGTATCACTACAGAAGTAGATTGCCCATTCTTCCTTCTGAGAATTGACTGGTTAGCAGTCAAGTGCCTTAGGCAGTGTGATACCAGAGCTCCTAATACAGAAGTTGTTGTTGTTGTTATGTGCCGATGAGTCGGACCCAACTCATAGTGACCCCTCCTTGGGTTTCTGAGGCAGTATCACTACAGAAGTAGATTGCCCCATCTTCTATCTGAGGAGTGGCTGGTGGGTTTGAACCACCAGCCTTCAGGTTGGCAGTCAAGTGCTTTAATACAGAAGTTGTTGTTGTTACGTGCCATTGAGTCAGATCTGCTCTTAGTGACCCCTCCTTGAGTTTCCAAGGAAGTATTGCTACAGAAGTAGATGGCCCCATCTTCCTTCGGAGGAATGGTTGGTGGGTTTGAACAGCCAGCCTTCTGGTTAGCAGTCAAGCGCCTTAAGCACTATGCTACCAGATCTCCTAATACAGAAGTTAGTAGGGCCAAAATATACTCTTTCCTCA
>NW_006921798.1:5626027-5643715 GCF_000298275.1 Orycteropus afer afer
AGTCAAGTGCTTTAGGCACTACGCTACCAGAGCTCCTTAAGTCACAACAGAAAAAGGAAATTTAAATGCTAACTGCACAGTTTTTGTGGATGTCAACTTATATAAAGTAATTGAAGGAACTTCAAAAACTGCAGTTTTCACATGGTAAAGATGTATCTCTTATAGGAAAAAGAGACTCAATGGCAAAAACTATACAGAAAGTGAAAAATCAGTGGTTTCCAGAGATTGGAGAGGGTGAGAAAAGAATATATGGGGTGCAGGCCATTTTTAGTGTAGTGAAACTATTCTGTATGATACTGTAATGGTGGGCACATAAAATTATGCATTTGTGAAAACCCATAGATCTCTACAACACAAATTGTGAACCTGAATGTAAACTATGTACTTTAATTAATAATATTGTATCTATATTACTTCATCAATTATAACAAATGTACCAGAGGAATGCAGGATGTTAATAATAGAATAAATAGTATGCAAAGGGGAGGGGTACATATGTGAACTCTATACTTTGTGCAGAATTTTTCTGTAAACGTATTTTGCTCTAAAAAAAAAAGTCTATTAAATATTAAAGAGGGTAAAACCTTCTGAAATGAAGACAAGTTTACCAACATGCTAGTTGCTGGGGCTTAATAATACACTAAGTGCACAGTAGCTTGAAGAAATGTTACTTAAATCAGGATGCACAAGTAAGCTTTAAGATTTTAGTGCTTTTTCCATTAAAGAATGTTTAAGTGATGAAGGTAGATAATGAATCTTTCCACAAAACTAGCTTTAACTTTATTTTCATCCTGAGAGTATAACAGCCAATTGCACTAATCTGTCTTGCCATCCAAAATGGGCCTGAGCTTTTATTTCATCATAGTTCAGGTGGTGTCATAGGCAAATGCAAAACCTCTTTAGACTTGGCACTGGGCAACAGAAAGTATATGTTAAAACACAAATGCATTAATAATTACTTTCACTAACCATTGCATGATTATCATTTCTAGGTGGTATGAGAAAGAGGGAAGAACCAGAGTTTCTCCTCTTAAGACATTTTGGGGAGGACTTGTATTTTCTACATATAAACATAAAAACGACAGTTTTCAATAGATGCCATATAAAAATGTGATACTAAGAAAAGTTCAATAGAAATGGAAAATGAGAGATCTTATAGAGAAGGTGACATTTGAAACACCACTAAAGAATAAACAGAAATCTTAATAGTAACGTTAAAACAATGCACCAGAAGCTGTCTTGTTCACTATCATGAACCTAGATCTGGGCTGTGTTTCACATACATTTGCTCATTCATTCCTACAAGAATGATTTGAAATGAGCCTTGTCATCCCCATTTTACTGATGGGGAAACTGAGGATCAGAGAGATAAAGCAATGTATCCTAAGTCATGTTTAGTAAATTTGAATTCAGGTATATCTTAATCTAAAACTTGTTCATTATTTGTTTTGTGTTCCAAGTGGAAGGTTCAGCAAACAATGAAGATATAAGTCACAAACATATCCTGAAAGACCACAAGACCTATTTGGCAATGTAGATTATAGATAAGAGTGCAGGGCACCTTACAGCTGGAAAAACAAGTTAAGGCTCAATTTTAGAGCACCTTAAATGTCAGGCTAAAGATGTGAACTATATTTGATAGCTTACAGTGAACTTTAAAAATCTCTGATTAGCAGAGTGATATGAAGAGTGTAGCAATTACTAGGATGTCTAGGCATGGTCTGAAAGGTGTATTAAAGTAGAAAGAGAGGGTATCACTTTAATAGTCCAAGAGAATGATAATCAAAGTTTGAGTCTGTTGTGGCAGTGAAAGGAATGAGAAAAGAAATATGTATACGAGAGACAGGAAAAAAAAACAAAAACAAAGAAATTCAGTGAGAAGCTTTGAGAGGTTTTTAATTCAGTATCCCATTATTTTTTCATGTTTTGGGAGAGATAAAAGGTCTCTAGGCAGAAAAAAAAAAAAACCTAAGGCTTTCCCTTCCCTCTAATTTGCAGAGTACACCGCTCGTATTTGGGGGGAATGTCCACTTCTAGGCATGCTGGGCCTGTGCTGGGCTATCTTATTATTGCTCCAGCCTTTGTGCTCTCCACCTTCAGATGGATGGCTTTTTCCATCATATATCATCACCATGACAGCACAGGGATGATCTACTATCATAAGTGCTGTAATCCTGATGATATGGACAGTAGTAATAACACAGCCGATTCAGGGGGGAAAATTGTAGTGTTTTTTCCTTAAAGGTAAACTGGAAAGGTGGAGAGGGAAAAAGTGAAGTAAAAAATTAAATACTGCTTTTTCAAAGATGTAGAAACAAAACAAACTATTGCAGTGTTTGTAAGGGGCACTATGCTAAGGCAGACAGCACAGAGAAATAGAATGCTTTGGATAATACTGAAATTCACTCTGGAAATCACAGACATAGAAATCAATTTTAAGATTAAAAAATTGAATTGTCAATTTTGATTCACACTGTGATTGAATTATGTGGATCTTGGATCTTAATTATAGTTACATGTCCGTCAAGGAAAACCCTTGGGTATATAATTTAAGCATGATTTTTAAAGAAAAAACAACCCTGAATATGACTTGGTAAAATTATCCTTCTAAAAGTTATCTTACTTTTAGATGTTATATTTGGAACATGAGAGAAGTCCAAGTCTTGATATTTTATTGATAAAATATTTCACAGCGTACCATTTGAATACTAATCAGAAAAATTAAAGAGACTATAGGTCTCAATTTTTCTGTTTCTAATCTTGACAAAAGTCAGCTTAATCTTTTTTTGGGGGAACCACTGTACTCTTTAATACAGTCTCCCAATATATCTCCTAAGCAGAATCAGTCTTCTCTTAGCTAAACATTCTGGATTATTTAATTTCCAGATTTATGATAGTTGCTTATGAAGAGTTTCTCTTCCCTCCCTTATACACAGATCAATTTCCCTTGGGTGTTGGTATCTTAATCATATTATCATTTGGGTTGGAAGAACCTATGCTGGGTACGAATCTATCCCCGTGAATCACAGCACGATTGATTTTATTATTACTAAGTCATTCCTGATCGATGGGTGTGAGGATTCATTCTTGAATCTTCCAATGATGATGATTCCACAGCCTCCCCTGGCAGCTGGTGCCATCCCTAACTATTCATATTGTTAGAAAGTTAGTCCTTATATTTAACCTAAATTTTACCTTCTGGAATTGAAACATATTACTTCTTGTTCTGTCCTCATTGACTAATGAGAATTGGTCCCTATCCTCTTTATAACATTCCTTAACGAATCTACAGACAGTTATTTGTCCCCCTAGTCTTCTTTTTTCCAGAAAAAACAAGTGCACTTCCCTTCACCTTTCCACATAGGTCTTATTTCCAGACTCTCGATCATCTTTGTGGTTCTCCTCTGAGCTCTGTCTATTCTCTGTCTGTCTTTTGTGAAACGTGATGCTAAATGCATCATTTCACCAGAGGCAAAAACAACAAACAAGACAAGAATGATAGTAGAATAATAGTTTTTCCCTGTTTCTCATGACACTTAGCTTAATTAACTATTTTTTTTTATTAGTAGAGCTAATAGAAATTAAATGTATGTACTAGAGTCTCATCAAGGCCCTGCTAAATGCATAACCTAAAATGTGGACATTTTCTTGTCCACATTTTCATGTATGGTTCCATGAGCAGGTCATTGATGGCAGAAGTATTGTTGTACAATGGAAGCATCCTTGAGACTCTCTGATTTTGGATTCTTTTCAATGCCCAACTACTCTATTATCCCCAACAAGAGAAACAAATAAAATAAAATGATCAAACATTTAAAGTTCTTCAATATCATTCACTTTTAGCACATTTGTTAATCCTACTTTTGTCTATACATAACCACAAAAAAGGAAACTATTCAAGTAAATTTGTAAAAAAAAAAAAAAAATCAATATATATTTTTAAAAATCAAAATAGTTTTAAGTTTCTCGTTCACTTGACTATTTATGAATCACTTAGATGTAGTCTAATGTAATGACAAATTTCCACAAATAACACTGCACAAAACAACAGAACTCAAAGGACCCTAGAACACTAGACTTAGAAGATATCTTAAAAATAACTCTCTTAGTAAACATGTAATAAATCCTAAATACAGGTAAAATTAATGCCTAAGAATGACTCTTAAAATTGATTCATTGTTTAATTAATTCAACAAAATGCAGTTGTATGTCTATTAAGTGCCAGTCAGGATCTCAACTCAAACTCACTGCTGTCAGGTTGGTACCAACTCATTGTGACCTCTTCTTACATTTCTGAGATGGCATCTCTACAGAAGTAGATTGACCAACCTTCCTTCTGAGGTGGGTGGGTTTGAACTGCCAATCTTCTGGTTAGCAGTCATATGCCTTAAGCACTTTAATTTCCAAATGACACATCTATCAGTGGTGGTTATCTAAAGAGAATCTCTTGAAAAAGTTAGTAGGACACTTGGAGGTATTAATAATCTTAAACTTTCCCTTCCACCATATTACAAAATTTATTCTTTTGTCAATGTGATATTTTTGTGCCAATTTGGCTAGGCTGTGGTGCTCAATTGATTATTGCTGGTGACTGAAATGTGAAAGTTGAAAACAAAGAAGAATCATGAATAGTTGGAAAATATTTCCTTGGAGATAGAAATGATGCCAGAAATTAAATGATAGAATCTCGCAAGACCAATGACTAATTCATTGCAAATAACTTTTTTCAACCACATAAATAACAGCTAAACACATGGACCTCACCAAATGGAATACATCAGAATTAGATCACCTGTATCTGTGGAAAGAGGCAATGGAGAAACTCAATATCATCAGTCAAGAAAAGGTCAGGATCTGACTGTAGAACAGACCATTTGCAAATTGGTCAACTGCTCATATGCAAGTTCCATTTGAAACTGAAGAAAATTAAAATAAGTCCATGAGAGTGAAAGTATTACCTTAATTACTTCCTACCTGAATTTAGAGATTATCTGAAGAATAGATTTGATGCACTGAGCACCGATGACTGAAAACCAGATGACTTGTGCGATGACATCAAGAACATCATACACGAAAAAAGCAAATCATCTTTAAAAAGACAGAAAAGACCAACATGGGTGTCAGAAAAGACTCTGAAACTTGTTCTTGAAAGTAGAGTAGATAAAGTGAATGGAAAAAATGATGAGATAAAAGAGCCAAACAGAAGATTTCAAAGAGTAGCTCAAGAGACAAAGCCAGGTATTATAATGAAACATGCAAAGACCAGGAGTTAGAAAATCAAAAGAGATGAACATACTCAGCATTTTTCAGGCTGAAAGAATTGAAGAAAAAAGTCAAGCCTCGAGTTGCAATATTGAAAGATTCTCCAGGCAAAATATTGAATGATGCAGGGACTGATCAATGTGCAACTATCTTAGGAGATAGCATATGACAAAAAAAAAAAAAAAAAAAAAAAGTGGTATTGAAAGAAGAAGTCCAAGCTGCACTAAAGGAATTGGTGGAAAACAAACTCCAGGAATTGAGGGAATACCCAATTAGCTGTTTCAACAAACAGATGCAGTGCTGGAGGTGCTTACACATCTATGCCAACAAATTTGGAAGAGAGCTACCTGTCCAACTGAGGAGAAGAGATCCATATTTTGTGCTCAATAAAAAGAAATGTGATCCAATAGAATGTGGAAATTATCAAACATATCTTTAATATCACACTCAAGTAAAATTTTGCTGAAGACAATTCAAAAATTGTTGCAGCAGTATATTGTCAGTGAACTTCCAAAAATTCAAGCTGGATTCGAAAGAGGATGGGGGATGAACGATATCATTGCTGATGCCAGAAAGATCTTGGCAAAGAACACCAAAAATATGTTTACTTGTGTTTTATTGACTAAGCAAAAACATTTGATTATGTAGATCATAACAAATTATGGATAACTTGGGAGAAGAATGGGAATTCCAGACACTTAAATTGGTACATGAGGAACTTGTACATTGACCAAGATGTTGTTTGAAAAGAACAAGGGGAGACTGCATGGTTTAAAATCAGGAAGGGAGGGCTTCAGGTTTGTCTCCCTTCACTATACTTATTCAATTTGTATGTGAAGCAAATAACCTGAGAATGTGGACTACATGAAGAAGAAAACAGCATCAGGATTGGAGGAAGACTCATTACAACCTGTGATATGCAGATGACAACCTTGCTTCCTTAAAATGAAAATGACTTGAAGCACTTACTGATGAAGATCAAAGACTACTGTCTTCAGTACGGATTGCAACTCAACATAAAGAAAACAAAAATCCTCAGAACTGGACCAATAAGCAACCTCACAATAAATGGAGAAAATCCTGAAGTTGTCAGGAATTTTATTTTATTGGTTCCACAATCAACATCAATGGAATTAGCAATCAAGAAATAAGACATCATATTGCACTGGGCAGATATGCTGCAAAAGATCTCTTAAATGTGTTAAGAAGCAAAGATGTCACTTTGAAGACTAAGGTGTGCCTAACAAAAACCCTGGTATTTCCAATTGCCTCATGTGAAAACTGGACAGTCAATTAGGAAGACTGAATAGGGTTGATGCTTTTGAATTATAGTTCTGGCAAAGAATACTGAAAATAGCATGGACTTCCAGAAGAATGAACAAATCTGTCCTGGAAGAAGTGCAACTGGAATGCTCCTTGGAAGGGTGAATGGTCAGACTTTGTCTCATCTACTTAAGTCATGTGGTCAGAAAAGACATTCCCTGGAGAAGATATCATCCTTGGTAAAGTAGATGGTCAGCACAAAAGGGGAAGACCCTCAACAAGATGGATTGACACAGGTGCTACAATGATGGGCTCAAGTACATCAAGGATTGTGAGGATGGTGCACAGTACTTTGTTCTGTTGTGCATAGGGTCTCTATGAGTTGGAGATGACTCGATGGCACCTAACAACAATATCAATTCTATGTAGAGGATTTTTATTTATATTCACTTAAATGTCTTAATTTATAAATCAGATGAGTCTTGTAATTATTATCTGTAATTATTGTCTTTAATGTATTTCTGGCTGATTTTTTAGTTTGCCTGGCAGCAACACCACAATTCACATGTGTCAATTATCCTTTTATATTTCTTTTTCATTGTCAAGCTTGCACATGAGTATGAGGTGATTGAAAATTTCATAGGTTGGGTCAGGTACACCTTAGTCATCAAAGTGACAACTTTGATTTTTAACACTTTAAAAGGTCTTTTGTAGCACATTTTTCCAACACAATACATAGTTTAATTTCTTAACAACTTCTTTCATGAGCATTAATTGTTGAACCAAGAGGAATGAGATCCTTGATGACTCTAAATAATACTTATAAAATGAGTGGTCGATGAATGGGTTGATCTTTACATTACAATGTTTTGTGTTACATTTTTTTGTGTGTCAATAGATAGTTTTGGGCTTGCTACAGATAATATTTATGGCTCTGGTTTCATATAAAAAGTTTGTGATTTTTAGGAGCAAAATATCAAAATTAAACAGATCCAGTATTTTTAGGACAATACTCCAAAAGCTGGAAAAGAAGTGAATACAGTTGGCAGTCAGGGGAACTAAATAAATGGCCTTGTTCCACTTCAACATTAGATACTACAACAAAGTTTCATGACTTCAAGAATATGAATAATTTTTTTTTCAGTACCTACTGTGAAAAATATATGCTTTATAATGAACTATTATTTTCTTATTCTCCACAAGAAAGCAAACAAGCAAACAAAAACCCACTGTCATTAAGTCAATTCTGACTTATAGTGACCCCATTGTGTTTCCAAGCTTGTAAATCTTTACAGAAGTAGATTGCCTCATCTTCATCCCATAGAAGAGCTGATGGGTTTGAACTGATGACTGTTGGTTAGCCAAATGGGCCTTAACCACTATGGCACCATAATTCCTTACCAGTGTTAAAAGACTGTTAAGAAAGACATTATCAGATGTTATATCTAATTGTTTTTCAGTGTCTGTGATCTGTCGTTTTTGTTGTTATGTGCTGATGAGTCAGATCCGACTCATAGCGACCCCTCCTTGGGTTTCCAAGACAGTATCATAGCAGAAGTAGATTGCCCCATCTTCCTTCTGAGGAGTGGCTGGTGGGTTTGAACCACCAACCTTCTGGTTGGCAGTCAAGTGCCTTAGCCACTATGCTACTAGAGCTATTCACCACAAATCTCGAAACAGTCAATCTTCATCTATCAGACTAATCTTGCCCTATTTCAACTTTTGTAGAAAATATTTTGCTACTCTGTATAAACCTTATTGTCCTCAGCATTAAGATGTTTTTACTCTTTGTTCCTTGTAACTATGAATATCAGTCTTAATCATTGAACATGTGTCTTGCCGCTGAGATATAATACAAAGTATGCTATTGCAAATTATTTATTTCAATTTATTTTAAATGTATACTTTTCTTATTTTATTTATAATATGTGAATTATAGAAAATACATAAAAGTGTGAAAAAGAGTAAAAACTAATAATTCTAACTTTTGTGCCTAGAATTTATCCTTTGTGCTTAATGTATCTTGATAACCAATACTGCAGTCATGATAAGCATAGAAAATTGTCTATTTTCAGTGACTGAGATGACTTCATATTTAATCAACTTATTTGATCCCTAATCTGAACCAAAATACTTAACTGAAGTGAGCCTTCAGATATCTCTGAACATTGACTGATTTTAGATGCTTCCTGTCCAAATCATTAGACAGTGTTTCATTGCTATTCATAAGGTTTTCACTGGCCATGTTTCAAGATCTGCCCTGAAATGCAATAGCATCAGTGATTGGATAATATCCATGTGCCTACAAGGAAGACCAGTTAACACTACCATTATTCAAATTAACGCACCAACAACTAAAGCTGAAGATGAAGGAACTGAAGATTTTTTTTTTTTTTTTTTTTTTTACCAACTTCTGTAGTCTGAAATCGATCAAACAAGCAATCAAGGTGTGTTGATTATTATCAGTGATTGGAATTCAAAAGTTGGAAACATGGAAGAATGACCAATAGTTAGAAAATATAGCTTTGGTGATAGAAATGATGTCAGAGATTGCATGGTGGAATTTTACAAGACCAACAACTTATTCATTGCAAATGTCTTTTTTCAACAATATAAACAGTGGCTATACACATGGACTTCACTAGACTGAATACACAAAAATCAGATTGACTACATCTGTGGCAAGAGGCAATGGAAAAGCTCAATATCTTTAGCCAAAACAAGGTCAGTAGGTGACTGTGGAACAGACCGTCAACTGCTCATATGCATGTTCAAGTTGAAATTGAAGACAATTAAACAAGTCCATAAGAGCCAAAATATGACAATTATTACATCCTACCTGACTTTAGAGACCATCTAAAGAACAGATTTGATCCATTGAACACCAGTAACAGAAAACCAGATGAATTGTGGGATGACATCAAGAACATCATCCATGAAGAAAGCAAAAGATCATTAAAAAGACAGGATAGGAAGAAAAGACCAAAATGAATATCAGAAGAAACTCTGAAACTTGTCCTGGAATGAGGAGTAGCTAAAGCAAATGGAAGAATGACAAGATAAAAGAGCTGAACAGAAGATTTCAAAGAACAGGTTGAGAAGACAAAGTCAATTATTATATTGAAATGTTCAAAGACCTGGAGTTAGAAAACCAAAAAGGAAGAACATGCTCAGCATTTCTCAAGGCAAAAGAACTGAAGAAAAAAATTCAAGCCTTGAGTTGCAATATTGAAAGATTCTATGGGAAAATACTGAATGATGCAGGAAACATCCAAAGAAGATGGAAGGAATACACAGAGTCACTGTATCAAAAAGAATTGGTTGATGTCCATCTATTTCAAAAGGTGGAATATGATCAAGAACCAATGGTATTGAAGGAAGAAGTTGAAGATGTACTGAAGAAATTGGCAAAAAAAAAAAAAAAGTTTCCAGAAATTGATGGAATACCCATTGAAATGTTTCAACAAATGGATGGTGTGCTGAAGTACTTACTCTTCTATGCCAAGAAATTTAGAAGACAGGTACCTGGCCAACTGACTGAAAGAGGTCTGTTTTAATACCCATTCAGAAGAAAGGTGATTCCACAGAATGTGAAAATTATCAAATGATATCATGAATATCACATGCAAGTAAAATATTGCTCAAGATAATTCAAAAACAGCTGAAGCAGTATATTGACAGGAAACTTCCAGAAATGCGAGCTGGATTCAGAAGAGGACGTGGAAAGAGGGATATTGCTGCTGAAGTCAGATGGATCTTGGCTGAAAACAAAAGTTACCAGAAAGTCATTTACTTGCGTATTAATGACTATGCAAAAGCATTAGACTGTGTGGATCATAAGAAATTACAGATAACATTGAGAAGAATGGGAATTGCAGAACACTTAATTGTGCTCATGAGGAACCTGTATGTAGACCAGGACGCTGTCATTAGAACAGAGCAAGGGGATACTCTATGGTTTAAAATCAGGAAGAGAGTGTGTCAGGGTTGAATTCTTTCACTGTAATTATTCAATCTGTATGCTGAGCAAATCATCTAAGAAGGTGGATTATAAACAGAAGAATGTGGCATTGGATTGGAGGAAAACTCATTAACAACCTGAAATATGCAGACAATTCAACCTTGCTTGCTGAAAGTGAAGGTGAGTTAAAGCACTTACTTATTAAAAACTACAGTCTGAAGTATAGATTACACCTGACCATTAAGAAAAAGAAAATCCTCACAACTGGGCCAATATGCAGCAGCACAATAAATGGAGAAAAGATGGAAGTTATCCAAGATTTCATATTACTTGTTTCCACCATCAACACTAATGGAAGCAGCAATCAAGAAATCAGATGACATATCACACTGGGCAAATCTCTTTGAAAACCAAGGTGTGCCTAACCCAAGCCAGGAGCTCTGGTAGCATAGTGCCTAAGGCATTTGACTGCTAACCAGAACGCTGGTGGTTCAAACCCTCCAGCCACTTCTCAGAAGGAAGTTTGGGCAACCTACTTCCAGAGTGATACTGCCTTGGAAACCCAAGGAGGGGTCGCTATGAGTTGGGCCTACTGGATGGCACATAACAACAACAACAACCCAAGCCATGGTGTTTTCAATTACCTCATATGCATTGGAAAGCTAGACAATGAATAAGGAAGACCAAAGAAGAGTTGATGCTTTTGAGTTGTGGTGTTCGCAGAGTCCCATGGATTGCCAGAGGAATGAACAAATCAGTCCTGAAGAAGATGCAGCTAGAATACTCCTTGGAAGTGAGACTTGCCAGACTTCGTCTCACCTACTTTGGTCATATTGTCAGAAGGGATCATTTCCTGGAGAAGGATATCATGCTTGATAAAGTGGAAGATCAGCTTAAAAGGGTAAGGCCCTCAAGGTGGTGGATTAACACAGTGGCTACAACAATGGACTCAGGTATAGCAAGCATTGTGAAGCTGATGCAGGACTGGCAGTACTTCGTTTTATTGTTCATAGGGTCATTATGAATTGGAGCTTACTCAATGGCACCTTACAACAATGTCCCGATTGAGTTGGTTATTTATTTCATACAAAACTCTTTATTGTTTGTAGTCCTTGATTTCTACCTGTTATTTATAATATATTAACATATTCTTCTTTCTTTTAGGTCCTGTAAATCACAATGAAAACCCTCTCCCTGAAGCCTTTATGACTTCTTTGATAGTGCTCACATCTGCATGATTCAGCATTTAATCAGGAAATTAAAACACTGAATTAATTCAAACAAGTGGATTAGAAGAGTTGGACTACTAGTGAGTAAAAAGTATTCTAAAGAGTAGAGGAATACCATATGCACAGAGCAACAACTGCCCCTATGGCTGATTTATAACACTCAAGTAAGAAACATATCTAGAAGATAAACTGTTCATAGCTGATATGAAACTCTCCTGGAATGCAGAGAAAGTCTTTGAGGAAACTTAACTTCAGTTCTCACTGTAAAGCGGTCCATGTGGAAATGTCACACCTCATAAGTCATTGTGAAACAACCAAAAAGATTCTGGGGAAAGCCACTTATGGAGATGTACCATGAGGAGTGGAACTCACTGGGAACTACTCTTTGAGGTGCCAAGGGAAACTACCCACAAGAAGACATGGAAGACTTCCAAGAAAATCTCACATAAGAGTGTTGAAGCTTACAAGAATGCCAGCTGTCCAGGAAGATGTTCCAACATCATAAGCAAGGTAATGGCAGGTGCATTTGGAGTTAATAGCAATAAATTGAGGACTGAGACACCATTCAAACCCTAGTCTTACCCAATCTGTTTGTTCTTGATCACTAGTTCCTAAAATATGAAAAAGACAACAGAATAAAGAAAGGTAGAAATCTTAGGATGTATTATCTACACAATATTCGAGTGCTATATGTTCAATATATATTGAACATCAATATTGTCTAGCAAGCATTTTGATGTTATAGTGTATATTATTTTATATTTGCCTTAATTCTGTTTTAAACTTAAATATCTCTTCTTGTTTTATTTCTTCTTTGAATGTTATAATTCCTGATAAGTTTTTTTTTTTAATGTTATACTAAATTATGTCATTGTTGTTAGGTGTTGTCTGGTTGATTTCAACTCATAGCAACCCGATGTACAATAGAACAAAAAACTGTACAGCTCTGAGCCATTCTCACAATCCCTGCTATTCTTGAGCCCATTTTTCAAGCTACTGTATCAATCCATCTTGTTGAGGGTCTTCTCCTTTTTTGCTGACCCTCTACTTTACCAAGCATGTTATCCTTCTCTAGGGACTGGTCCCTTGTGACCAAAGTATGAGAGACAAAGATCAGTCCTTCTCATTCCTAAGAAGCATTTCTACTTTAGTTCTTTCAAGACACTTTTATTCATTCTTCTGGCAGTACATGGTATATTCAATATTCTTCTCCAACACCACAATTCAAACACATCAATTCTTCTTGGGTCTTCTTTATTCATTGTCCACTTCTCACATGCATATGAGGCTATTGAGAAATACTATGACTTGGGTTAGGCACACTTTAGTCTTCCAAGTGACTTCTTTTCTCTTTAACATTTCAAAAAGTCTTTTGCACCAGATTATTTGCCCAATTCAATATGTCTTTTGATTTCTTGACTACTGCTTCCATGGGCATTGAGTGTGCATCCAAATAAAATGAAATCCTTGAAAACTTCAATATTTTCTCCATTTATTGTGATATAGCCTATTGGTCCAGTTTTGAGGACTTTTGTTTTCTTTATGTTCAAAAATAATACATACTGATGGCTGTAGTCTTTGATCTTTACCAGTAAGTTCTTCAAGTCTTGTAGATTATAAAAAGATTGAAATAAGCACAAATCACAATTTTTTTTCCATTTTAATTTAAATGAAGAACAAGTACTCTAATATTCATCTTGAAAAATTTTTTCTAGAATATCGTAATACTTAATTTTAAAACTAAGACCTGGAACTGAATTCACTCCCATAGCTGAATTTTCAGTCAAACAGTAGACAGATTTACAACATGAAATAAGTCTATGAAGGTAGACCATCTTTAGAACAATTAACCTTTCGAGATCAAAAGGGCAGAATTTGCCCAAGGACAGAGGTCACAAGGTAGGAAGTGTTAGGAGAGAAGGAGGAATGGAAACAAGAAATACAGAGAGGAAGTGGGAAGAGTGATGTTGCATTGAAGGGATTGCAATCAATGATGTAAAACAAAATGCGTGGGAATTTGGGAATGGAAAACTGATTTGCTCTGAAACATAAAGAAATGTAAAGATATAAAGGCAATCTTTGAGGGAATTCTGGGCCTTTATTGAGTAAAATGAAGCACACATCTACAGGCTGGGGATTCATTATGTGAGCTGAGAGAAATTCTTCTGAGAACTCTGAACCCTCACCCTCACCAATGGAAATGAGGTGGCATTCCAAAAGCTAGGGACAGGTCAGCGGAGTGAAGAGAGTTCTCCTGAAACAAAGAAAGCCCAGGGGAGGGCTGGGGAGCAGATAATTCCCCAGAAGAACAAAAAGAGCTGACAGCTGGGCTATAAGGCAGAGAAAGGTCTCCCACAATTTTAAAGATGGCAGCTGAGCAGTAAAGCATAAAAAAAGATATCAAGTTCTCATAAATGATTAGAGTGAGAGCTCTACAGAAAAGAAAATGCTGATCCTGCCCTCAAAATATTTGAAATGTGCTGAAATAATCTAACTGAAGTTATAAAAAACTCAGAGATGGCTCGATGGCAGCTTAGATTGACTCAGTCCCTGGTACTCACAGTCTTTCAAGAGAAAGGACATGTCCTTTGCTATGGTAGAGATTATTTTCTTTAGTCTCTATTTTTTTTAATACATTACCCCAAAAAGTCTCAAAATTATGATACATGGAAAGAAAGGATGTGTGACTTCTAGCTAAAAAAAAATTAATACAATACAGACACAAATACACTCAGATACTGGAATTCACACACTAGGACTCTAATAATGTAAAGACATATATGTCAAAGAATCTAGTAGAAAACATGTTTTAATAAATGAAGAATGCCAGGAAAGAAATAAAAGACAATGCTGGGGGGTGTTGGGAACCAGTTCTTCCAACTTTGAGAAATAATTGCCTTTATAAGAAACAAAAAATAAAGACCATATATAACAACTATAATCACTGACAAAATACAAAATTCAATTACCTGAGAACTCTGGAAAGTGATCAAAGTATGTAGACTTTGAAAGATAGTTGAAAATGGAGTAAGCAACAAGAACACAGTGAGTTTTTCTCCTTTTTGTAATAGCAGAAACCTAGATACTCAAAACCAGACCAAACCCACTGCCATTGAATTGATTTAGACACATTGAAATCCTATAGGAAAGACTAGAATTGCCCCATTGGGTTTCCAAAGTTGTGAATCTTTTTGGAAGCAGACTGTTATATCTTTCTCCTGAAGAGCAAATGGGAGTTAGCCATTGATCTTTTGGTTAACAGCTGAGAACTTTAGCCACTGCACCACCAAGGCTTCTTGAACAATCTAGATAGTAAGTACAATTGTAGTGGAGGCAGAAGGTGACTAAAATTAAAAAAAAAAAAAAAGCTGAAAGTATGTCTGTGTAGAAGATCTTGGGGAAAGCTACTAGAAAGTAGGGGAACAATGGAAAGGAGAAATCCAGAGAAATGGAACCCCTGTGTATAAACATTTTCTATGTCTCTCACTGACTCCTGACCTATGTGAGTTGGTCATGCTGAGTATTTTGAACTGAAATATGATCCTGACCAAAAGCAAGCACAACAGAAGCTGAAGTTTGAGTCTAATTAAGTTAACTTTCTGCTGAAGAAAAATCACAAGTTGAAAGAATATTACAAAACCATATATTCACCATATTAATCCAACATTATCAGCATGAAGGGTCAGGAAAATATGAACAATTCTCAAGAGAGAAGACAATTAACATGCTAAACCCAAGATAATCCAAGTGTTAGAATGATCATGAATGGACTTTAAACCACATAACTATTTTCAAGGAAATAAAAAAAAAAAAAAATGCACTGATAATTAATGTAAATATAGTAAGGAAGACTGGGCAATCTACTTCCATAGAGATACTTCCTTGGAAACCCAAGGAGGGGTCACTATGAGTCAGATTTGACTCAACGGCAGTGAGTTTTTGGTTTTATAGGATATAACAGCAGAAAAATAAAAAAAAATATTTTGGAATTCATTGACCTGAAAAGCACAATATTACAAAGTAAAAGTATCACTGGGTAAAACTATTAGAAAAGTGAAGATTACAGAAGTCAGGGAAATTGATGATTGATCAAAAGACATTAATAATAAGAAGAAACAACAGAAAAAAAAATATTTTTTAAATTAACAAAACTCAGAGAATATTGAAAGGCAATCTAAAAAAAGTTAAACTAGTAAATGACATCACAGAAGGAGATGAGAATATGGCAGAACTAATGTTTTAAGAATAACAATAACAACAACAAAAACTCACTGTCATTGAGTCAATTCAACTCATAGTGACCCTTCCTTGGTTTTCCAAGGTGCTATCTCTATGGAAATAGATAGTCCAATCTTCCTTCTCAGGAGTGGCTGGTGGATTTGAACCACCAGACTTCTGGTTAGCAGACAAATGCCTTGGCACTATGCCTGAATAAATAAATAAATAATAGCAGAAAAATAAAACAAAATTTTAAATTTGACAACAGGCTTAATTTTACAAATTTAGAAAATTTGGTGAATTCCAAACAATATAAATGCAAGGAAAATGTTATTTAGGCACATCATAGTCAAGCTTCTAAAAACCAAAAATAAACACATTTCAAAACACCAGAGAAAAGTGACACATTACATGTAGTGAAACAATGATTCAAAGGACTGATGATTTCTCATTAAACATATGAAAGTCAGAAATCAGTTGGACAATATCTTTAAATCTTCATAGTTTTATACCCAGCAAAACTGTCCTACAAAAAATGAAGATAAAATAGATAAATTTTCAGAATAAAAGATAACTAAGAGGCTTTTGTTGCTGTTGTTTTCCCAACAGACCCAAACTACTAGGAATGCTAATGCAAGTTTTTTAAAGCTTAAGTGAAATGGTACCAGAGGGAAACTCAGAAATAGAGGAATAAGTAGGAATTTCGAAAAGAGTAAATATATGGGTAAATATAAAATACTATTTTTCATTTACATATTTTTGGAAATGCAAATAATTTTTAACATAAGGATGTGCAAACTTATTCTGCAAAACATCTGATAGTAAATATGCTTGACTTTGCAGCCAATATGGTCTTTGTAGTAACTAATTACGTCATTTTAATGCAAAAGTAGCCATGAACAATATGAAAATTCATTGCAGGAATTTTGTTACCAATTAACTTAATTTGAAAAAACAGACAGCCTGTGGCTATAGTTTTCTGACTCCTGGTTTAAGGAAAAATTATAAAATTATCTATTGAGTTATGTAATAAGTGTAGTTAAAATACATATGGCAAATACAGTATAAACGGGAGCAGAGAAAGGAGTGACTGGACAATTATGGCTGTAAAATTTTTATATTTTAAGAAAAAAATATAAGCATGTTGCTGTTGTTGTTATGTGCTGTCGAGTTGGACCCGACTCATAGCGACCCCTCCTTGAGTTTCTGAGGCAGTATCACTACGGAAGTAGATTGCCTCATCTTGCTTCCGAGGAGTGGCTGGTGGGTTTGAACCGCCAGCCTTCTGGTTAGCAGTCAAGCGCTTTAGACACTATGCTACCAGAGCTCCTATAGATGCCAATTCCAAGAATAGCTACAAAAAATAATACAAAGGTTACAGCTAATTATTCAATAAAAAATTTAAATTCAATGTTTACCATTCTTGCTCCTAAGGAGTATTCTGTATGTACTTCTTCCATGGCAGATTTTTCATTCTTCCATAGTACAGTCAATATTCTTTGCCAAAATTGCAATTCAAAGGCATCAGTTCTTCAGTCTTCCTTACTGATTGTTGATTGAAAATATCATGGCTTGGGTCCTCAAAGTGACATCTTTACTTTTTAAACTTTAAAGAGGTCTTTTGCAACAGATTTGCCCAAAATAATATGTCATTTGATATCTTGACTGCTACTTCCATGGACATTGACTGTGGATTCAAGTAAAATGAAATCCTTAAGAGCTTCAATAATTTCTCCATTTATTATAATGTAGCTT
>NW_006921798.1:5644095-5664306 GCF_000298275.1 Orycteropus afer afer
GTATTTGTCCTCTGTGATTGACTTATGTCACTCAGCATAATGTCCTACAAATTCATCCATGTTATGAGGTGTATTTCAGATTCTGCATTATTCTCAGTGTTGCATAGTATTCCATTGTGTGTATGTATCATAGTTTTGTTATCCATTGTTCTGTTGATGGGCATGATGTTTCCATCTTTTTGCTGTTGTAAATAGTGATGCTGCATTCTTCTTCATATAGTCCAGTTTCTTGGATTATTTGTTCAGCATAACAAATTGAATAAATATGGTGAAAGATTCAACCCTAACTCACACCTTTTCTGATTTAAACCATTCAGAAGCCCATTGTTGTGTTTAAATGACTGCCTATTGGTCTATGTACAGATTCTACATGAGTATATGTAATTCTTCTGGAATTTCCAGTCTTTTCAATGTCATTCATAATTTGTCATGAACCATATAATTGAATGCCTTTGCATAGTTAATAAAGCACAAGTGTACATCACAAGTATCCTCTGCTTTCAGTCAATATCCATCCGAAATCAACAATTATATCTTTCATTCCAAATCCTCCTCTGAATCAGGGTAGAGTTTCTCACAGTTCCCTTTTGATGCACTGATGCAACTGTTTTTGAATAATCTTGAGCTAAAGTTAACTTGTGTGTGATATTGTTCAACAATTTCCAAATTCTGTTGAGTTACCTTGAGCACCTAGGGCAAATAGTGGCTTACAAATCCACCCAATAAGATTGAGTCCCTGCTAAGATTAGATAAGGGCCAATTCCACATAGGTTTTGGGGTATTCACTTTCTTCAAGAAGAATCTACAGCAGAACCATCTTTTCAAAACAGATTTCCTGCACTGAGATTCTCCCAGACCCAGAAGAGAAAGCTGTCACACTGAAGACGGTGAGAGGCAGCTGCAGTGGGCTTGACTGCTCACAGAAAGAAGGTTCAGCGCCTATTGGCAGGTGGCTTGCAGTTGGAGCTGGGGGCCTCCTTACAAAATAGGCAGAGTTAAAAGAGTTGTAACGTGTGTCCAAGCAGGGCAGAGGCCTAAGTGTGTTCCGTTCAGGGATTGCACATCTCACCTCATGAGCAGCCTGACAGGAGCCACATGGCCCCTCAGACAGTACAGGCAGGGATAATGTGGCAGATCTGGGTAGCATGGTGGTAGGTAGAGGCAGTGATAATGTTAAGACAGCATCTGACCTGAGCCTGGTACACAGGCCCAGAGATGTGAGAATGAACATGGATAATTTGAGGAAGGTTAAGCAGCTGGCCTTGGATAATCTGTTGTTATTTTTTACTGTTTGTTTTCTAGAAATGATAATAATGGTTTTCATTTTGTCAACACTGTGTAAGAACCTTAAATGTCCAATTTTATCACAGATGGATGTAGTTTGAGGCACAGCCTATCTGTGTGTGCAATGTAGATGGAAAAGCATGTACTATTTAATAATAGACTGTGCAAATAGGTACAGGAGAATGCTAGAGAGGTATAACAGATATAATAGACTTCTAGGACAAAGAACATCATCAAATAGAAGAAAGAATATTTAATAATGGTATGTGTCAATACATCAAGAAGACAAAATCATATTTGTGTATCTAGATCTTCAAAATATCTAAAGCAAAAAGTTATGATAAAACACAGTTAAAGATTTTAACATCCTTCTCTCAGCTATTAGTTTATCAATTAAAAAATAATCAAAATGGATACAAAGAATTTGAACATTGTTATTTACTATCTTGATCTAATTTATATTTTTAAAACACTTTATCAAACAATTATGGAGTATGAATTTATCTCAAGCACATGTGGCACATTTGCAAGATAGATAATCTACCAGAATTTGAACAGTTATTATGAAACTAAAAGAATGAAAATTATAAATAATTTTATCAGATCAACATGAAATTAATTTATAAAAAAAGATATAAATGAAGTGATAAATGTATAAAAGCATCCCAAACACTTATAAGTAATCCATTGATCAATGAAATAATCAAGAAATGAATTAGAAAGTATTTTGAGCTGAATCAAACTGAAATCATAGCATATCATAGTTGGATCAAACTGACATAGATCGAAATAAAACAAGGAGAACAAAACTGTTTTGTAATTGTACATACTCTGGTAGTATAGTGCCTAAGGCACTTGACTGCTAACCAGAAGGCTGGCAGTTCAAACCCACCAGCCACTCCTCGGAAGGAGGATGGGGCAATCTGCTTCCGTAGTGATACTGCCTCAGAAAACCAAAGAGGGGTTGCTATGAGTTGAGTCTAACTCAACAGCACATAACAACAACAACAACATATATATTCAAACATTTGAGTAGAAATATGGAAGATACCTGACATCAAAAATGATATCATTGGATATCAGATGGATCTTGTCTGAAAGCAAAGAATACCAGAAAGATGTTAATTTGTGTTTTATTGACTATGCAAAAGCATTCAATTGTGTGGATCATAACAAATTATGGATAACATTGAGAAGAATGGGAATTCCAGAACACTTCATTGTGCTTAAGAGAAACTTGTACATAGACTAGGAGGCTGTCATTTGAAAAGAACAAAGGAATACTGCATGGTTTAAAATAAGGAAGGGATTGAGTCAGGGTTGTATCCTTTCACTATACTTATTTAATCTGTGTGCTGAGTGAATAATCTGAGAAGCTGGGCTATATGAAGAAGAGCATGGCATCAGAATTGGGGGAAGACTCATTAACAACCTGTGATATGCAGATGACACAACTTTGCTTACTGAAACTGCCGATCACTTGAAGCACTTACTGATGAAAATTAAAGACTACACTTTGCAGTATGGATTACATTTCAACATAAAGAAAATGAAAATTCTCACAACTGGACCAATAAGCAGCATCATGATAAATGGAGAAAAGATTGAAGTTGTCAAAGATCTCATATTACTTGGTTCCACAATCAATACAAAAGGAAGCAGCAGTCAAGACATCAGGCAATGTATTTGCACTGGGCAAATCTGCTGCAAAAGACACTTTTAAAGTGCTGAAGAGCAAAGATGTCTCTTGGAAGACTAAGGTGTGCCTAACCCAATCCGTGGTATTTTCAATTGCTTCATATACATGTGAAAGCTGGACAATGAATAAGGAAGACCAAAGAAGAGTTAATGATGCTTTTGAGTTGTGCTGTTGGCAAGGAATACTGAAAGTACCACGGGCTGTTGTTGTTGTTATGTGCCATCAAGTCAGACCCGACTCATAGCGACCCCTCCTTGGGTTTCTGAGGCTGTATCACTACAAAAGTAAATTTCCCAATCTTCTTTCTGAGGAATGGCTGGTGGGTTTGAACCACCAGCCTTTGGTTAGCAGTCAAATGCCTTAGGCACTACACTACCAGAGCTCCTACGGACTACCAGACCAAAAAACCAAACTCACTGCCATCCAGTTGTTTCTGACTCATAGCAATCCCTCCTTGTGTTTTTAAGGTGGTATCTCTATGGAAGTAGATTTCCCAATCTTCCTTCCAAGGAATGGCTAGTGGGTTTGAGCCACTGACCTTCTGATTAGCAGTCAAATGCCTTAGGCACTACACCAACAGAGATCCTGGACTACCAGAAGAATGAACAAATCTGTTGTGGAAGAAGTATAGCTGGAATGCTCCTCGGCAGTGAGAATGACCAGACTTCGTTTGACAAACTTTGGTCATGTTGTCAGAAGGTACCATTCCCTGGAGAAGAATATCATGCTTGATAAAGTGGAATGTCAGCAAAAAAGGGGAAGGCATTCAATGACATGGATTGATACAGTGGCTGCAAAAATGGGCTCAGGTATAGCAAGGATTGTGGGCCAGGCACAAGACTGGGCAGTGTTTCATTCTCTTGTACACAGGGTCACTATGAGTTGGAGTCAACTCCATGGCACCTAACAACAGCAATGGAAGATGTAAAAATTACACAAATTACACTTCTGGAAATTAAAAAATCAACAACAATAATTTCTGAAATGAAACATATGTATATGTACTGGATGGCATTCATGGCACATTGGATTTTGCAGAAAAAATAAAAAATAGAAAAGATCACTGTAATGAAGAATTAGCTATAGAGATTACCTAAAATGAGAATTAGAAAACAAATAAATTGGAAAAAATAATTATTGAGGTTTGAGACATTATCAAGTGGCCCAATATACATTTAATTGGAATTCTTGAAAGAGTGAAAACAAACAAAAAAACACTTGGAAAAAATATGATAAAAAAAAATATTTACAAATTTGATGACAATGCCAAAGCCCAGACTGAAAAACAAACCACAGCTATAAGATATGTATTACTTTGTGTTAGGCAAAGATTTCTTAGATACAATGGCAAAAACAAAATCCATTCACAAACCAAATGGATAAATTGGACTTCTTAATTTTAAAACTTTTTATCTTCAACAAACCTCACACTGAGAGAAAATATTTTTTAGTACAATTCTGAATTTAATTTAGAAGAAAAAGATATTTTGGGTGTCTAAACAAAAACAAGTGTGTGATAAGGGGAAAAAATAGACTATTGTGGACTTTTTTGAAAACAATTCCTTCGCAAGAAGAAAATGAAGTAACAGTTTTTTATGTACACAAGGGGATATATAAAAATGTTTTGTTCTCCATCAGCTGAGATGATTACAGAATTTTTCTTTTTTCTTTTACGCTATGATAGTTGATTCTTCCGATGTTAAACATGTCTGGATTTCCAACTAATATTATTATTATTAATAATATGCTTTTTAAATATTCCTTGATTTAATTTGCTAATGCTTTGTTTAGGATTTTCACCAATTCTCATAAAAGGCTGGTCTATAATTTTATTTTCTTATAATGTTCTTGACAGGCTTTGGTATGAAAGTTATGCTGACCTTGTAAAACTGTTGAGGAGGAATTAATCTATTTCAATCTTTAGACAGGTTTATAGAAGATGATATTTTATCTTCCTAAATACTAGCATGTATTGGACAATCAAACTATTAGAACCTGAAAATTCATATGTGAGAAGTTGCTGAATTATAGATTTAATTTTTTAAATAGAATGTACAATTACCTCTTATTTCTTCTTGTTTAAGCTTTAAAAAGGTGTATTTTTGTAGCATTTTTTCTTAATTGTCAAATTTATTGGCATAAAGTTATTAATAATATTCCCATTATATTTTTAGTACATTTAGGATCAATAATGATATTTCCAATATAATTAATAATATAAAAATTGTACCATTTTTCTTAATATGATTTTGCTAGAAGCCTATCAATTTTATTTATCTTTTAGCAAATCATTTTTGTTTTGTTTTGTTGATTTTTTTCCATTGTATATTTGTTTTCTATTTCATTTTACTTCATACTGGGAGCTCTGGTGACATAGTGGCTAATGCATTTGGCTGCTAATCAAAAGGTCAGTAATTCAAACCCACCAGCCACTCCACCATAGAAAGATGAGGTGGTTTGCTTCTGTAAATATTTATAGCCTTGAAAACCCTATGCGACGGGACAGTTCTATTCTGTCCTACAGGGTCACTATGAGTTGGAATCAAGTCAGTGACAGTGAGTTTATGTTTCTTATTATTTTTTGAGCAGGGTTAATTTTACTTTATTTTAGTTTACTTTTCTCTTGAATTTCTGAAATTGAAAATTTAAATTGTTGACAGACTTTCTTCTTTTTGAATACATGAAATTAAGTCTGTATACTTCCCTGTACACACAGATATAGCTGCACCCCATACTTTTAAAAACAATTTCTTATATTCTTTGTGATTAAAAGAAAACATATGGGTTGTTTAAAATTCTATCACTTTCTTTTTGATTTTAACAGAATTCCACTGTAATATGGGATAGTACTATACATAATTTCAGACTTTAAAACTTGATGAGTCTTACTTCATAAACCAGGATCATATTGATTTTTAGCAAATGTTCACTGGGAACTTGAAAAGAAGGTATATTCTGTCCATGTTGTTGTTGTTGATGTTATTTGCCATCGAGTCGGACCCTACTCATAGCAACCCCTCCTTGAGTCTCTGAGGCAGTATCACTATGGAAGTAGATTGCCCAACCTTCCTTCTAAGGAGTGGCTTGGTGGGTTTGAACCGCCAGCCTTCTGGTTAGCAGTCAAGTGCCTTAGGCACTATACTACCAGAACTCCCAATTCTGTCCACAGTAAAGAAAATGTTTATCCATCAATAATGTCTAACTTACTTATTGTGTCATTAATTCTTCTATAACTTTATTAGATTTTTTTCAATTTATTCTATCAGGTATTAAGAGGTATTTAATCATTAACTAGGTAGTACACATGAGTTAATTCTGGTAAAGGGAAAGGTAACACATAATGTGAAGAAATCACCACAACATGACCAAGGGAAGCAAAGACACTGAGCATTAAACAAGAATAACGAACAGCTATGGTAAATACTATAACATATACAATCTGGCAATAATAATAAGAAACAATAATTTGTGAATGCATACATAAGTAGGTATGTATCCTAAATTGGTGTGGGAAGTCATATGAGGCTGCCTATGTGCATACATAGGAATGCTTGTGGATTTTTCTACATACATGTTAGAACATACTGCATATATATTCATATATATAATGAATAGGGGGCACAACTATGGAAATTTCTAAGACAAAGCCGGACACTTTGATGTACTGAGCTACTGGGCTTGAAAATTAAGGACTATAGTTTCAAGGGACATGTAGATCAATTGTTGTAACACAAAACATAAAGGAAATATTCTACATGGCCTCTTGGTGAGTAGAGTGTGATGTCTTAAAAGTTTGCAAGCAACCATCTCAGATATAATTATTGGTCTCTTCCCATCCAGAGGAAAGGAGAGTGAAAAAAACCAAAGACTCAAGGAAGAAATTAGTCCAATGGACTAATAGCCCACATGAACCACAGCCTCCTCTAGCCAGAGACTAGAACTAGATGATGCCTGGCTACCTCTACTGACCGTTCTGACCAGGTATACTCAACAGAAGGTCCCTGTCAGAATGGGAGAAAAATGTAGAACAAAAGTTAAATTCATAAAATGTATAGATTTATTAGTATGATAGAGACTGGTGGAACCCCTGAGATTATTGCCCTAACTCACCCCTCTAGCGTGGAACTGAAGCTACTCCCAGAGGCCACCTCTCAATGAAATAATAGATTGGCCTATAAAATAAACAAAAACATCAGTGAGGAAGGTGTTCCTTAGAACAAGCAACCAACTATTCAAGACCAAAAGGGAGACAGTTGCCCAGAAACAAAAATAAGAAGGCAGGAAGGGGCAGGGAAACCTGGGGAATGGGAATGTGGAACTCATGGTAGAAATAGAGAGAGCTCTGACACATTACAGAGATTCCAACCACTGTCACAGAACAATTTGGGTATGAATTATTGAATTGAAAACTAATTTGCTAAGTCGATTTTCACCTAAAGCACAATATAATGTTCAGAAAACCAAACAAAGCATAAAAATACAGGTATTTAACTGTTCTAAGAGATTAAATCTTCTATTTGGATTGTGAATTTGTCTGTTTCTCCATTTGTTGTCATTTTTTTATATTACGTATTTATTGACATTGTTGCTGTTGTTGTTGTTATGTGCTGTCCAGTTGGACCCTACTCATAGGGACCCCTCCTTGGGTTTCTGAGGCAAGTATCACTACAAAAGTAGATTGCCCCATCTTCCTTCCGAGGAGTGGCTGGTTGGTTTGAACCACAAACCTTCTGGTTAGCAGTCAAGTGTCTTAGGCACTATGCTACCAGAGCTCCTATTTATTGACATTGTTGTTGTTGTTGTTGTTGTGTGCCGTCAAGTCAGCCCCGACTCATAGCGACCCCTCCTTGGGTTTCCGAGGCAGTATCACTACGGAAGTAGGATTGCCCAACCTTCCTTCCGAGGAGTGGCTGGTGGGTTTGAACCGCCAGCCTTCTGGTTAGCAGTCAAGTGCCTTAGCCACTATGCTACCAGAGCTCCTATTTATTGACATAGTCATTCATAATCGTCTCATCTTTTTAATACATGTAGTAGCTATAATGAGATTCTCCATTAAATTAATAATATTAGAAATTGTATCTTTTTTAAAACTTAATTCCATTTATATACTTAGCCTCTACATTCTTAGAATGATTTTATCTTCCTGATGGCTTGATCACTTTAACAGTATGGAAAATCCTTCTTCTCTAGCTGTCTTTTTCTTTTCTTTTAGTTTGATAGCTGCACCTATTTTCTCTTATTAAATGTTCAGATGGTGTGATTTTTAATTTTATATGTCAACTTGTTAGACTCTGGTGCCTAGTTGTGTAAAAAACGCTAAATGTGATTAAAACTAATTAATTGTCTTAAAGATCATTGTCAATAAGGTGTGGTGTGTGTGTGTGTGTGTGCATGGGTGGAAGTAAGGGAGGAAAATATCTAATCAGTTGAAGATCTTAAGAACAAAAACTGAAGAATGTGAGAGAAGAAAATTCTGCCTTAAATATGTAACATAGAAATCCTGCCTGTGTTACCGGTTTATTGGCCTGGCCTATGTATTTCAGACTTGCCAGCCCACACAATTTTAAGACAATTCCTTAAAAATCAACCTCTCTCCGTAGTATATTGCATATATATATATATATATATATTTTTTTTTTTCTATTTCTCTGAAGGGCCTTAACTGATACATGTGTTATTTTTTTTCCATGTGTTTTACTTTGAAATTCTCTGCATTTTACTTTTTAAGGTGTATCTATTTAATCACAATATTTTTGAGGTCTTGCTTTTTAGCCAATCTAACAATCCTGTATTTTATGTGGTATATATTCCATCTGAATGTACCATAATTCTTGCTCCAGGTAGATTAATATCTGCCCCATTATAATTTGTTTTATATTTATCCTATTTTTGTTCCAATATTTCCTCCATTTTTGCTTTTGTAGATCATTGCATTGTTTTTTATTTTTCCAACCTCTCCCAGTTTGCTTGTTTGTACATCCTTTTACTCTTCTTTTAGAAGTGACACCAGAGATTAAAACATATTTTCTTGACTAATTGCTGTCTAATAAATCACTACTTTTACCACTTCCCTGACAATGCTAAGAAGTCAGAACACTGAATTTATTATCTTCTCAACTTCTATGTGTATTTTCCATTTCTCTTCATTTCTTCTTGTATGCTAAGTATTCTAATCAGAATATTGTTTTCCTTCTTGAAAGACTCACTTTAATTTTTCTTTAAGAAAGGACCAATGTTGAAAATTCTCTCATTTTCTGATTTTTGTCTGAAAAGAAATCTTTTCATTTTCATTTTCATTTTGGTTGATATTTATTTCTGATTAATGAAATTCTTAGTTAATTTCTTTTAGGAATTTGCAGATGTCATTCCATTTTTGTCTGGTTTTCATCACTTCTGTTGAATAGTTATTCATCTACCTTAGTTTTATTCTTTTAAAGAAATTCATTTATTTGATAATTACAAATGTTTATTTCTATTATATTTTCAGAAGTTTTATTATTTTGAAGCTATTTGTAGCTTATTTTGCATCTATCTTGCTTGGACTTATGGAGTGAATTAGGTTCCTAGAACTACAATAACAAAGTACCACAACTGGTTGGCTCATAAGAACAGAAGTGTTTTCTTCACAATTCAGAAGTCAGAGGTCCAACATCAGTGTGTCATCATGTTTAATCTTATTGAGGGTTCTGAGAGAGAATCTATTCCATCCCTCTCTCTTAATAGCTGGGGACATTTTGTGTTCCTTATGCTGTAGGTACATTGCAATCTCTGTCTTCATTTCATATGGTCCCCTCCCCTCTGTGTGTCCATTTTCTCCTCTTTTATAAAGATGCTACTAATATTGTGTTGGGCCCATCCTACTCCAGTATGGCCTCATGTTAATGTAACTAATAACATCTTCTAAGACCTTATTTCCAAACAAGGTCACATTCACAGATACTAGGAGTTAAGAATTCAACATATCTTTTGTGGGGACATAATTCAATTCATAACAAGATGCCCTTTGTCATCCCTAAATTCATATCCTTCCCATGTGGAATATATGTTCATCTCTTCCTTGCATATCCCAAAGCTTTAAGCATTCCAACATGAACCCTAAGTTAAAAATATTATCTTTTAAATAATCTAAAGGAGCTCTGGTAGCATAGTGCCTAAGGCACTTGACTGCTAACCAGAAGGCTGGCAGTTCAAACCCACCAGCCACTCCTCGGAAGGAAGGTTGGGCATTCCTACTTCCGTAGTGATACTGCCTCAGAAACCCAAGGAGGGGTCGCTATGAGTTGGGGCCGACTCCACGGCAAATAACAGCAACAACAAATCAAATATGGATGAGATTCTGGATATGGACCATCCTGGGGCAAAATTTCTCTTCAGCTGTGGACCTATGAAACCTAAAATACAAATACGTACTTCCAAAACACAATGGTGGAACAGGTATAATATAAATATTCCCATTCCAACAAGGCAACTGGGAAAAAAAAAAAAAAAAAGCTGGGGGTGGGGTTGAGGAGCATGGAGTCACAGGTCCTAGGCAAATCCACACACCAGCAGGGCAAATTCCATTAGATTTCAGGACTTCAAAATAAGCCACTCTCTGCTGAGCACACTAAGGCTGTGGCACTGTCCTCCAGGTCCTCTACGGTGTCAGCCTAACATCTTTGGCCATAGGTAGTGCACCCACCCTGCCCTCTGGCATTCAAGAGGTGGCCCTGCCTCCTGAGTCTTTGCCCTCTGGGTCTTTGGTGGCAGTGACGGCCTTGCTGTCCTCTTAACAGTATTAAGAAGAATTATTTTTCTCTTGAAAGATAAAATATTTTTGCAGCCAAGTTGCTCTCTTAGTCTTTCTTGCTTACAGAATTCCAGGAGTCCAATAGCCTTCCTTCATTTCATCCAATCTCTATTCCATTCATTACTGACCCATCATGTTTCCACAGAGATAATTGATTGGATCCATAATTTACATACTTAATCTCTTTAGTAAATGGTAATTCCAGCTACACCCTTGGTTCTCTCCAGAAGGTGATATTTCTATTTTTTAAAAAATATGCATAACACAAGAATTTTCTGAATTTCAAGTTTTAGTTCCTTTTTGCTTAGCAATTTATTCCTTAATTTAACCCTTTCTGCTTGCATTTTACTACAAACAGTAAGGACAAGTCAGCCTATACCTTCCACACTTTGCTTAGAAATCTCCTCAGTTAATCTTCAAATCTGTTACTTACAATTTCTGCTTTCCATAAAACAAGGAGAAACAATGAGACATAATTGAGTCAAGTTATCTGCCAATTTATAATAAAGATCACCTTTTCCCCAATGTCTAAAAACATGTTTCTCATTCCTTGAAGCCTCACATATGTATCTTTACTGTACATATTTCTAGCATCAAGCTGTTCATAACCACCTACATACTCTCTAGGACAAAAGAAAGAGTCCTTAGGTGGCACAAATGGTTAAGCACTCAACTGTTAGCCACAGGTTGGCCTTTCAAACCCACTCAGAGGTGCCTTGGAAGATAGACTTGGCAATTTGCTTCCAAAGGTCACAGCCTTGAAACAACTATGGAATAGTTCTATGGGGTTGCTATGAATCAACTAGACTACAACTAGCAATAACAATAAGACAATAGAAGCTTTCTTTACAATTTTCCTGAATTCCTTTTGAGCCCTCATCGGAATTTCCTTTAAAGTTAATATAAGTGGTATTGTGTTTTTAATTTCAAATTCTTATTGTTTATTGGTAGTATACAGAAAAACAGTTGACTTTTACGTATTGATGTCTGCATCCTGTCAGTTTGTTATAAGATGTGCTTTTTATTCCCCAATTTTTTCCTGTATAAACAATCATGTTATATGCAAACAAAGTGAGTTTTATTACTTCCTTTCCCATTTGTATACTCTTTATTTATTTATTTATTTATTTTGCATTAACTAGGACTTCTAGAATAGCTATAATTGTACCAAAAGCCTCTTCAAGGCAATATAGGCTTTTACTATCAAGTTCCTCAAAGTTTATCAAGCATCGATTATATTGTAATACCCAATTCCAAAGCCAATTTCACATTCTTAGGCATTTGTTACAGTAGCACTCCATTTCCCAGTACCAAAAAATAGTAATTGCCTAAGGCTTCTGTGACAAAGTATCACAAACTGGACAACTTATAAGAAAGTAAATGTCTTATATAAAGTATTGTCTCTTAGTTCTGAGAGCTAGGACTCTCAAGTCAAAATTCAGTGTGTTAACACGGGCCACTGTACCCTAGCATTTCCTAAACTCTAGTTATTAAGTCATCACCTGTACATGATTGTAAAAATTGCAATATGATTTTCAGAAATGTTTGACTTACTCACTTATATGCTAAATTTCTGAATATAATAAATGTACTAAACTTCTATAATAATTAGAATCATTTCTATGACTTCTAATCTCTTATGTCTGATTTTTTCCTCTCTTTGGACCTGTGACAGTTACATCTATTGCATATTTCTTTGTACTTTTTTGTTGGCTCTCCACCTGGATTTTTTGCTTGGATAAGCCCAGTCAGTATCCATAATTAGCAAATGCTTTGAAGGTAATATTCTCATAAAATGCTGGCCCAATTCATTCCACAATAATTCCTTCTCCAGAATTCTTCAATGTCTTCAAACAATTTTTTAAGTTATTTTATTCTCTCTTCTAATTGTTCTCAGTGGGAACATTCATTGCCCAAATAATCCATTATTTTTACATTTTCTGCTGCAAAATTTAATTTTTTAATATATGTTTAAGAAAAACTAAATAAAGGAAGATGTATATCACAATCATAGATTAAGGAATTCAATATTCCAAAGATATTAAACCAAAATCCAAACCAAACCCACTGCCATTGAGTTGATTCTGATTCTCCTCAAATTTATATTTAGATTTCTAAAATTCATACAGAATTTAAGAGGCCAAGATATTGTTGAAAAGAAAAAAATAAGATGAAAAATATCATAACAAGCATAAAGACAAAACATATTATTAGGTATAGTTATCAAAAGATTACTATTTAGAGATAGACTCGTGAAGTTAAATAGAGACTGTGAATACTCTGTCACACATAAATGGGAACTTCATTTGTTATAGAAGTTGTATTGCAATATCAGCTAGAAAAAGTAGATTATTATTATTATTATTATTAAAAACTGCTGGCAAAATTGGGTATCTGTGTGGAAAATAATGAAATTGAAATCTTGCATCATACCATGAATAAAAAACAAATCTGTTAAATTAAACTCTAATAGGAAAGTAAAAATGATTGAGCTTTTAGAAAATAATATGAGATGGTATGTGTTACGGATTGAATTGTGTCACCTCAGAATAGGTGTCAGAATCCTAACCCTTATACCTACAGATATAAACACATTTGGAAAATAGGATTTTTTTGTTATGTTAATGATAATATATCAATGTAGGGTGTGTCTTAAATTAATCACTTTTGAGATCTAAAAGGAATAGATTAACTACTGAGACAAGCAAAATGTAATGGGGTAAAAGACAGATACTACTTGAGGATTACCAAAGAAATGAGGTTAGCTAGGGCTAGAGAAACTAAGATAAGTATTTTCCCCTAGCGTGGACAAAAAGAGATGCTTTCCCTTAAAGCCAAACCCACTGCCATTGAGTCAATTCCAACTCATGGTGACCCCCACTGGGTTTCCAAGGCAGTACGTTTTTACGGAAGTAGAGTGCCCAGTCTTCCTTCTTTGGAATGGCTGCTAGATTTGAATCACCAACCTTCTGGTTAGCAGTCAAATGCCTTAGGTACTGTGGCACCAGAGCTCCTTAGAATTCTGAACTCCCAAATTGTGAGAAAATATATTTCTGTTTGTTAGAGCCACCCATTTGTGGCATTTATTTTACACTACTTGCTAACTAAGATAATATCTTAATGACTTCTACCTTTAGTTCGTAAATGCATACCAACATGAAAGATAAAGGGCAAGCTACAAATGGAAAACAGTATTTGAGACACATGTAATTGACTGCTATCAAACAGTCTGCAAGGAAAGAGATAACTTTGCAATGAAAAATTGAAAAAAATATTACAATAGATATTTACAGGAAAGACTCACATACTTAGTGAAAACATAAAAGGTCAGCACCCAACCTCTTTGGTAATTTAGGAAAAGCCAATTAAATCCACAGGTAAATTTATTATACACATATATAAGAAGTACATATAAACAACATCTAACACTATCAAGTACTGATGAGGACAGAACAATAATAAAAGTGTTTACTGATGAAGAACTATAAATTATAATAATCTTGAGAAAATATTTTGTCATTATAAAATGAAGTTGGAAATCTCATACTCTTTACCTGAGCAAGTCCCCTCAAAGATACATAACTCAGAAAAATAATTCTTTTTTTTGTTGTTTATTGTGATTTGGATGAAAATTTACAGAGCAAATTCACTTTCCATACAGCAGTTCACATACACTTTGTGTCATGACATTTACTACATTTACCACAATGTAACAGATCCCCTCCCACTTCCTCCCCATAGTTGCCTCTTCCCTGTGACCCAATCTGTAGGTTCTCTTTTGACTCTTTTGGGGAAGTCTTTGAAAACACATAAAAATTTAATTTTTAGAAGGTCCCATCCATCTAGTTTCTCTTCTGCTGTTTGTGCATTTTGGGTTATGCTTGAGAGTCTATTTATGCCATATATCAGGGCCCCTAAATTTGCTCCTAGTTTTTTCTTGAGGAACTTTATAGTTTTAGGTTTCACATTTAAGTCTTTGATGAATCTAGAGTTCATTTTTGTGTTTGGTGTGACGTACAGATCGTGTTCAATTTTTCTGATCTCCAGTTTTGCCGCACCATTTATTAAACAAACTTTCTCTTCCCCATTTAATGGATTTCAGCCCTTTGTCAAAGGTCAGCTGACCATACGTCGATGGATCTATTTCTAGGTTCTCAATTCTATTCCATTGGTCTATGTGTCTGTCATTATATAAGTACCAGGTAGATTTGCCTACTGTGGTTGTATAGTAGGTTTTGAGATCCAGCAGTGTGAGACCTCCTACTTTGATCTTCTTCTTCAATAATTCTTTGCTTATCGGAGGTCTCTTTTCTTTCCATATAAAGTTAGTGATTGGTTTCTCCATATCCTTAAAAAATGTTGATGGGATCTGAATTGGGATTGTATTGAATGTATAGATTGCTTTGGGTAGAATTGACATTTTCACAATGTTCAATCTTCCTATCCATGAGCATAGGATGTTCTTCCATTTTTGTAGATCTCTTATAGTTTCTTGAAGTAGTTTTTTTATAGCTTTCTTTGTAGAGGTTTTTTGTGTCCCTGGTAAGATTTATTCCCAAGTATCTTATTTTTTGGGTAGCTATTGTAAATGGTATTGATTTCCTTATTTCTTTGTCAGTAATCTCTTTGCTGGTGTAGAGGAATTCAACTCATCTTTGGATGTTGATCTTGTATCCTGTCACAATGCTAAATCTCTCAATTAGTTCTAGTAGATTTTTGACTAAGTCTCTTGGGTTTTCTAGTTATAGGATCACATCATCAGCAAATAGGGTTAGTTTGACTTCTTCTTTACAATTTGGATGTCTTTGATTTCCCTTTCTTGCCTTATGGCCCTGGCTAGGACTTCCAGTACAATGTTGAATAGATGTGGTGATAGGGGGCATCCTTATCTGATTCCTGTTCTCAAGAGGAATTGTTTCAGTCTCTTTCCATTGAGAATAATGTTGGCTGTTGGTTTGCATAGATGTCCTTTATTATATTGAGGAATGTCCCTTCTATTCCTATTTTGATGAGAATTTTTATCAGGAATGCGTGTTGGATTTTATCAAATGCCTTTTCTGCATCAATTGATATGATCATTTGGTTCTTCTCCTTTGTTTTATTTATATGGTGGATACCGTTGATTGTTTTTCTAATGTTGAACCATCCTTGCATACCTGATATGAACCCCACTTGGTCTTAGTGAATGATTTTCTTGATATGTTGTTGCAGTCTATTGGCTAGGATTTTGTTGAAGATCTTGCACCTATATTCATGAGGGATATTGGTCTGTAGTTTTCCTTTTGAGTGATGTCTTTGCCTAGTTTTGGTATCAAGGTTATGCTTGCTTCATAAAATGAGTTAGGGAGGATTCCATCCTTTTCTATGTTTTGGAATAATTTGAGTAGGATTGGTATCAGTTCTTCTCTGAATGATTTGTGGAATTCTCTGGTGATACCGTCTGGGCCAGGACTTTTTTTATTTGGTAATTTTTTGATGTCCTTTTCAATTTATTCTTTTGTGATGGGCCTGTTCAACTTTTCCACATCAGTCTGTGTTACTTTAGATAAGTGCTGTGTTCCTGGAAATCTGTCCATTTCTTCCAGATTTTCAAATTTGTTGGAGTATGTTTCTTCAAAGTATCCTAATATTATCGTTTTTTTTCAGTTGGTTCTGTTGTGATGTCAACCATTTCTTTTTGTATTTGTGTCATTTGTATTTTCTCCCTCTTTCCTTTGTTAAATTTGCTAGTGGTTTGTCAATTTTATTCATCTTTTCTAAAAACCAACTTCTTCTCTTGTTTATTTTTTTCTATTTCCCTTCAATTTTCTGTTTCATTGATTTCTACTTGAATCTTTATTATTTGCTTTTTTTTTTTTTTCTGGTGACTGTAGGCTTTTCTTGGTGTTCTTTTTCTAATTGTTGGAGATAGGTTTAAAATGTTGATTTTGGCTCTTTCTTCCTTTTTGATGAGTGCATTTAATGCTATAAATTGGCCTCTGATCACTGCTTTTGCTGTGTCCCAAAGATTTTGGTATGTTGTGTTTTTATTCTCATTTGATTCAAGGAATTTTTGAATTCCAATTTTTATTTCTTTTCTAACCTGGTCTTTCTTGAAAAGGGTGTTGTTCAGTTTCCATGTGTTTATACTCTTTTTCCACTCATCTTCCTATTGCTGATTTCTAATTTGATAGCATTATGATCTGAGAAGATGATTTGCAGTATTTCAGTGTTTTTAAATTTAATAAAGCTTGCTTTATGGCCTAACATATGGTCTATCCTGGAATATGTTTTGTGTGCACTAGAAAAAGAATGTATATTGTGCTCTTGTTGGCTGAAGTGCTCTGTAGATGTCTATAAAGCCAAGTTGGTGGATTGTATTGTTTAGTTCTCTGCATCTTTGTTGAGTTTCTTTCCAGTTCTATCTTTCATTGAAAGTGGTATATTAAAGTCTCCCACTATGACTGCGGAGTCATCTATTTGACTTTTCAACTCTTTTAAAGTCTGATTTATTTATTTTGGGGCTCTTTCATTGGGTCCTAAGGGATTTATTTTGGTTATATCTTCTTGTTCAGTTTACCCTTTAATCATTATATAATGTCCTTCATTGTCTTGTATAATAGTTTTTGTCTTAAAGTCAATTTGATCAGAAATTTATATTACCCACCAGCCACTCCTTGGAAGGAAGGTTGGGCAATCTACTTCTGTCATGATACTCCCTCAGAAACCCAAGGAGGGGTTGCTATGAGTTGGGTCAGACTCGAAGGCACATAACAACAGCTCTTTTAGCATTGCCATTTGCTTGATATATCTTTTTCAACCTTTTATTTTTAGTCTAGGTTATCCTTTCATGTATAATTTTCTCCTCAAGTTTAGAACAGTCCATTTTATCTTGCAACTCTCTTGACTTCTTCACCATTTAGACATTCTACATTCTATAACTACACAGTATTTTCCCTCTTTTCGTTTGTAGTTGTCCTAATTTGCCAGGTGATGTCTCTGGTTCCCTGTGTACAATCATGTAAGCTTATTTTACCTTGGATATATCCATAGCTGTGGTTTCTGAGTCATGTCATCTTGTGTTTTATGGTTGATTATTTTTTGCTATTTTTGGTCCTCTGTTCAAAGGACTCCCTTTAGTATCTCTTACAGGGTTGTACTGGTTTTAACAAATTCCCTTAGTTTCTGCTTATCTGGAAATCTCCTAATTTCACCATCATATTTGAGGGAACATTTTGCCGGGTATATAATTCTGGGTTGAAATTGTTTCTCTTTCATGGTTTTATATATACCATCCCATTGCCTTCTTGCTTGCATGGTGTCTGCTGAGAAATCAGAGCTTATTCTTACTGGTTGTCCTTCATTAAGTAACTTTTTGTTTCTCTTGTGCTGCTCTCAGTTTTTTTCTTTGTCTTTGGTTTTGATGAATTTGATGATATGTCTTGGTGGACTGTCTGAATGGATATATTCTCATCTTTCATCACATCAGGGAAGTTTCTCCAACAAATCTTGGACAATTTTCTCAGTGTTTTTATTTTTCTCTTCCTGTTCTGGAATTCCAATGACATACAGGCTGTTCCTTTTGATGGTATCCCACATGAACCTTAGGCTTTCTTCATTTTGCTTTGATCTTTTTTCTGATTGATCCCTTTTCAAAGAAGTATTCAGGTATTTGTCTTCAATCTCATTAATTCTGTCTTCCATTGCATCAATTCTACTCCTCTGCCCTTTCAATGTGTTATCTAATTCTGACATTTTAGTGTTAATCTTCTGGATTTCTATCTGTAGGTTTAGAATAATTTCTAATTTTTCATTTATTTTGTTATTTTGTTCTTGTATTTTCTTCCAAAATTCTTCTACAGTTTTGTCTGTGATTTCCTTGGTCTGTCTCTCAATCCTTGAAGATAAATAAGTATAATTCTTTTGAATTCCTTATCGGGGAGTTCCAGTGCTGTTTCTTCCTCAGGGATGTGTTCTGGGTCTGCATCTTGCTCCCCTATTTCTCCCTCTTTATCTTGCTTCTTTGACTGTGATGATCTGTTGTCTCTGAGACATCATGGTGTGGTTGTATTTAGTTCTCTGTTAGCTGTTTGTGAAGAGCAGCCAAAGGTGAGTTAGGCTTTTTTTTTTTGGTGGTTATTTTTGTCCCATTAGTGGAGAAGGAATTGATGGCTCTCACTCAGTAAGTGAAGCTGCAGGAGGTGTGCATGTAGTTGTGTCATATGAGGACTGCTGCTATCTCCCACTCAGTTAGACAAAAATAACAATTGAATAACCACAAAAAAATGGAAATCAAATGGACAAAACACACACGATATAATCACACAGGAACAGTAACTAAGAAAAAGGGAAAAAGAAAAAAAAAACTCACAATACCTGGGGAGAGGGCAATAAGAGAAAAAAGGTAGAGAACCAGAATAATGAAGAAAAAAATGGAAAAATGCAAAAAGGAAATTAAGCAATGGGGTAAACCATGAGAAAGAAAAAAAAATTGTAACCAGGAACAGGGAAAAGAAAAAAAGCTGAAAACCAGGACCTGGGAGGGGAATAATAAAGAATAATGGTAAAAAGGACAAAATTAATAATAATAGTAGTAGTTTTGAAACAGACAAAAACAAACTAAAAAACAGAAAAAAGAAAAAAAAAATAGTGCAGGGAAAGGTAGGTCACACAAGCTCTGTCAGAGCTCCCAGATTGGGATGGGATTCCTGCCAGCCCAGAGGGTAGGTGGGAGTAAAGGAGGGCCACACCTACATTCACCAAAAGGGTTTGGGGTATAAGAATCACAAGGGGAATGTCAGTAGTTCCTGTCCAGAATATCCTTGTGGTTCCCGGCATGTGGAGCCTATTTTTAAGTCCCTGGAATCTGGGAGAATGCTGTTCCTTTGAATATCCAAAATGATCAAGCCACTTGTAAACATTCAAAATGGCTGTGCCCTCTAGACAGGTGTGAGTCCACAGCTCAGCCTGCCTTCCTCTCTGCTGCTTCACCTTTTATTCACCAGCCACCATAGCAGTCCTCCATGGAGTCCCTAGCTAGCAGGGCTGATTATAGGTTAATTCTTAGGTCTTAACCACTCAGCTATATCCAAGCTGTCTGCCCTAGCAGGATCACTGCAAGACTGCAGCTCCATATGTCTCCTTTTTTGGTGTTTGCATGCAAATTATTCTGTTAGTTGGAGTTGGACTAAACTAAATTCTATATCCTTCCCTTCAAAGGGCAGGGCTCCAGGATTATCTTCTGTATCTGTATTGATTTGTTCCCTGTTCTTTGCTGAAGAATGTCTGTGTAGTGTCTCTGCCTATTTCACCATGTTACTGGAACCTCCGAAAAAAATTCTGTCCTTGTTTCTTGGATACATATGTTGTTGTTGTTGTTGTTGTTAAGTGCTGTCGAGTCGTTTCCGACTCATAGCGACCCCATGCACAGCAGAACGAAACACTGCCCGATCCCTCACCA
>NW_006921798.1:5683224-5685189 GCF_000298275.1 Orycteropus afer afer
GTGTTTCTTTGCTATTCATAAGGTTTTCCCTGGCCAATTCTTTCAGAAGTGGACAGCCTCTTCCTTCGTCCTAGTCTGTCTCAGTCTATACGCTAGGCTGTTACCTGTGCACCAGGTGCATCTGGCTGGGTTTTATACACCAGCGGCTCAGCCTCAAACCTCAGGTCTACATGTCACCACAGTAGGACAAACTGACAGACAAGTTTGTCCTGCTGTTGGAGACCTCTCATATCACCCCCACTTGGGTCCCTGTGGCTGAACTAGGATGTAGAACATCAAATTTATAAACTATATTGTCTTAGTTATCTAGTGCTGCTGTAACACATACAAGAAGTGAATAGAAATTTATTCTCTCACATTTTAGGAAGCTAGCAGTCTGAATTCAGAGTGCCAGCTCTAGAGGAAGTCTTTCTCTCTATATTAGCCTTGGGAGAAGATACTTATATCCTTTCAACATCTGTAGGCCCAGTGTTCCCTGGATATCCACATGTGTCCTGGCATAACTGTTATCCTGGGTCTCAGTGATTCCGAGCTGAGGGTCCTCAGGTCCAAAGGGCACACTCCACTCCCACATTTCTTTCTCGGTGATAGTAAGTCCTCCTTCTTTTGCTGATGTGGCACCACTCAAATTGAGGAGAAACAGTGGCAAACATCCATTAATAATCGGAACACGAAGTGTATGAAGTATGAATCTATGAAAGTTGGAAGTTGTCAAAAATGAAATGGAACACATAAAGATTGATATCGTAGGCATTAGTGAGCTGAAATGAACTGGTTTTGGCCTTTTTGAATCAGACAACCATATGATCTACTATGCTGGGAATGACAGTTTAAAGAGGAATGGCATGGCATTCATCATCACAAAGAATATTTCAAGATCTGTCCTGAAGTACAATGCTGTCAATGATAGGATAATATCCACACCCCTACAAGGAAGACCTGTCAATATGACTATTATTCAAAATTATGCACCAACCACCAAAACCAAAGATGAGGAAATTGAAGACTTTTATCAACTTCTGCAGTCTGAAATTGACCAAACTTGCAATCATGATGTGTTAATTATTACTGGTGACTGGAATGCAAAAGTTGGAAACAAAGAAGAATCACTGGTAGTTGGAAAATTTGGCCTTGATGACAGAAATAATGCTGGAACTCGCTGATAGAATTTTGCAAGACCAACGACTTGTTCATTGCAAACACCCTTTTTCAACAACACAAATGGCAGCTGTACACATGGACTTCCCCAGATGGAACACACAGGAATCAGATTGACTACATCTGTGGCAAGAGGTGATGGAAAAGCTCAATATCTTCAGCCAAAACTAGGCCAGGAGCTGATTGTGGAACAGATCATCAACTGCTCATATGCAAGTTCAACTTGAAGTTAAAGACAATTAAAACAAGTCCATTAGAGCCAAAATATGATCTAGAATATATCCCTTCTGAATTTAGAGGCCATCTAAAGAGTAGATTTGATGCATTGAACACCAATGACCAGAAACCAGATTAATTATGGGATGACATCAAGAGCATCATCCATGAAGAAAGCAAGAGGTCACTAAAAAGCCACCAAAGAAGAGAAGGCCAAAATGGATGACAGAAGAGCCTCTGAAACTTGCCCATGAGCAGAGAGTAGCTAAAGCAAATGGAAGAAACGACAAGATAAAAGAATTGAACCTAAGATTTCAAAGAGCAGCTCGAGCAGACAAAGCCAATAACTATAATGAAATGTGAAAAGACCTGGAATTAGAAAACCAAAAGGGAAGAATATACTTGGCATTTCTCAAGCTGAAATAATTGAGTAAAAAACCTAGGCCTTGAGTTGCAATATTGAAAGATTCTAGGGGCAAAACACTGAATGATGCATGAACATCAAAAGAAGATGGAAGGAATACACAGAGTCACTGTACCAAAAAGAACTGGTTGATCTTCATCCATTTCAGGAAGTGGCATATGATCTAG
>NW_006921798.1:5685954-5703702 GCF_000298275.1 Orycteropus afer afer
TGCTTGCTGAAAGTGAGGATGACTTGAGGCACTTACTGATGAAGATTGAGGAACACAGTCTGCAGTATGGATTACATCTCAATATAAAGAAGACAAAAATCCTCATAACTGGACCAATAAGCAGCATCACTATAAATGGAGAAAAGATTGAGGTTGTCAAAGAATTCATGTTGCTTGGTTCTACAATCAAGGCCAATGGAAGCAGCAGTCAGGACATTAGACCACACATAGTACTGGGCCGGTCAGCTCCGAAATAACTGTTTGAAGTACTGATGAGCAAGGATGTCTCCTTGAGGACTCAGGTGCACCTGACACAAGCCATGATATTTCCAATTGCCTCTTATGCATGTGAGAGCTGGACAATGAATAAGGAAGACTGAAGAAGAGTTGATGCTTTTGAGTTGTGGTGCTGAAGGTACCAGGGACTTCCAAAAGAACTAACAGATCTGTCCTGGAGGAAATGCAGCCAAGATGCTCCATGGAAGGGAGACTTCGTCTCACCTACTTTGGTCATGTTGTCAGAGAGCACCATTCCCTGGAGAAGGATGTCATGCTTGGTAAGGTGGAGGGTTGACAAAGGAGGGGAAGGCCTTCAACAAGATGGATTGACACGGTGGCTGCAACAATGGGCTCAAGTATAGCAAGGATCATGGAGGTGGTGTGCGATCGGGTGGTGTTTTGTTCTGCTGTGCATGGGGTTGCTATGAGTCGGAAACAACTCGACAGCATCTAACAACAACAACAACATGATATGCTAACTGATAGATGTTTTTGTTGTTTACATTATTTTATGTTATTCTGTCATCCTTCTCCCAGACAGGGGCCAGGAACCTCAATGTTTGTTAGTACTTTCATTCATTCATTCGAAATGTTAGAAACAGTAAGCCTATGTTCCAAGAGCCCTCAGGCTCAAAATAAGTCAGGATTTCCTAATCCCTTTTATCTGAAAATGTTGCAAGAAGTGAGATAGGACTGAGAATAAGGACAACTTGAATAGTAATAACCCAACAGTGCCATCAAGTTGATTCCGACTCATAGCAACCCTAAAGGACAGAGTAGAACTGCCCCAGAGGGTTTCCAGGGCTTTATAAATCTTTATGAACACAGACTGCTTCATCTTCCACTGGTGGATTCCAACCACTGACCTTTTGGTTAGCAGCTGAATGCTTTAGCCCATCCACCACCAGAGCTTCTTTTTGATAGTGATAAACCAAACCAAACTCACTGCCATTGAGTCAATTTTGACTCATAGCAACACCTACTGGGTTTCCAAGGCTGTAGTGATAGGTATCTGAAATAGAGCTCCCTGGCTGCATATTTCCCAAAATAATGCAATTATCAGGTATGTTAAGCAAAAGCATTGTAGGAAAAAGGAAAAGAAGGTAGAATGCTTTAATGTGGGAGCATGCCTGGTAAGTTCAAGCAACTAGGAAAATCTATGTGGCTGAATGAGAGTGAGCTAGAGAAGAGTGGCAGCAGATGAGTTGGTTAGGGAAAGAGGCTAGATCATGAGCACCTCGTATATCATTAGAAGATCTTAGGCTGTACTCTGGATGATACAGATAGCCACTGGAGGAATTCAAGTGATGATTCATATGATTTGACTAATGTTTTAAGAATCACTCTGACTGATGTTTGAGACACACTGAAAGGGGAACGGGAGATTGTGGAACACGTAGGAGACTATTTTAGTTATTCGGGTTTAAGATATGTTACCCCAAAATCAGCAAGGATATGGGGAAGATAGCAAGTGAAAATGACAAAAAGTTTTGTAATGGAAAATGAGGGAAGTCATCGGAATGGTCTCATTGAAAAGAAGATAAAAGAAATGTGATGACAATTGTTGTTGTTGTGTGCCGTCGAGTCGGCCCCGATTCCTAGCGACCCCTCCTTGGGTTTCCGAGGCAGTATCACTACGGAAGTAGGATTGCCCAACCTTCCCAATTAGTGCCCTATTTTGGATGCCTGCATATTTAGATGACAACTCTCAAGAATACTCCTGAAACTTTGACCTACACAAGTTCCCTAGACCTATGGCACAATTCCAGGTAAAGGAGTAAGGAATCCAAAATAAAAAGAAATTAGGTTTCTGTAGCTGTCAGAATCAGAACGTCTTATATAATGTTACTGCTACTATAAAAAAATGAAAGTTACTTTTTTTTGCAATGGAATTTGCAGATAGAAATTTATATCTGATATGGCCATATATTTGTGGTGTGTGTTAGGACTTGGAAAGAGGTCTAGAAGTATATCTACCAAACCGTCAGAAATTGGTACCTGACAAGTACAAAGTAGATTGTTCAGGGAGTAAAAGATTGGAAGGGAGGTGGCTCATTAAGGAGATTTTGTATTTTTTATTATAGTTTTACAAATACAGAGTTTTGTGACTAAAAAAGAAAAATGTTTAGAAAATAAACTATAATCTTCTGTGTTCTAGGGGTTCAATTGCTTGATTTACACTTTAAAAATTAGTATTCTACAGCCAATATCATATAGTCTGCTGATTTGAATGCATTCCAAGTTACTTAGATCTTTTTAAAACTAAATATGATTGAAATTTTGCCCAGTTACAGGTTTTTCTCATTAACTCTTATTGCCCTGAGCATCCTGTTCCTATTATAATTATTGTCAGTTACTGAGGTAAAGTAGCTATTAAGAAATTCAACCCTCACCTTGTCAGATCCTGCTTTTCTTCTGTCCCTGAAAAAGTAGTAAGCCCGCCCTTCCTGTTGTGTGCTTTGACTTCATAATCACTTCTAATCTCTGGCGTGCTTCCCTTTATCTCCTTTGCTAATGGTAACATGTATAGCTTGGTTGTTTTATATGTCCCTTGGATGCCCTTACTAATTATTTTTTTTCTCGAAGCATCATTCTTTTTTTTTTAAACTTACATTTATTCTCTTTAGATGCTTGCCTTCCTTCTTTTATTCTGTTGCATTTATTATTATTATTCTTTATATGCTCCTTAAGTAGAAAGGAAATCTTGAGAAGAATAAAGATCAGACATTTTTTCAGGGAGAATTTTCTTTCTGCTTTGTTTCCTGGGCTATAAAATGTGAGTATATCTAGTTTTCTTGAAGGAGTACTCTACCTACAGTATGTATTGTCTTTTAAGATGGTAAGTTTTTTTTTTTTTTTTTTTTTTTTCATTTTGGAACCCACACAATCCTTAAAGAAATGAATAGGAAATGGTCATAGCGTATTCAAGGGCACTGGAATTTTGTTATAATGAAAAAAATATATATATAATAAAGCCATGACAAAAAAAAAAATGTTTGTTTTAGCTGTTTATAAATTAGACCAATATGATGTTTGAGTTCCAGTTCAAAGTGCCCTCTAGGCTTATATTTAAATTTTAGGAGGGATAAAAAGATGGAGAAAAACAAAATGGAATCTGGGAAGGCTAGTAAAAGAGAATTCTATTATTTAGCCACAATGTAAACACATAAGTAGGATGTGGGAATTCAGAGAATTTAAGGAATTTAAGTTGATTAATATTTGTTGGAGTTTGGAACTCTTTCCATGTATCTGGCAAATATATAATCTTATCCAGATAAAATTTTTTGATTAAGTTTTTCTTCATATATATATCTCTATCATTATATTAAGAAGCTCTGGGTTTACACACACACACAGGAAAAAAAACAAAACAAAACAAAAAAAAAACTAACATCTAGTAGACTCTGTCTCATAGCAACCCCTCCTTGGGTTTCTGAGGCGGTATCACTACAGAAGTAGATTGACCAATCTTCCTTCCGAGGAGTGACTAGTGGGCTTGAACCACCAGCATTTTGGTTAGTAATCAAATGCCTCAGACACTAATGCCACCAGAGCTCCTACAGGGAAAGAAATTATTTTATTGGTTAACAGGGAAAAAAGGGGATGGAAACAGAGGGAAAATAGATGGATGATTAACAGATAGGTTTGATATAGGTGAAGGGAAAAGCAATATAACAAAAGTGTGTTACTAGCACAATATCACTAAAGAAAAAGAAAACACTGAGAGGTGCACAAGAGGTACAGATAATTAAAGGTAAATAGTATTGCAGACAACACTGCATCAACAGTAACAGCACACACTAATCTTAAAAAAAAAAAGAAGAAAAGCTCTGGGGCACAGTGGTTAAAGCATTTGGCTGCTAACCAAAAGTCAGAAGTTAGAGCCCATCAGTTGTTCCATGGGAGAAAGATAAGGCTGCATCCATACACAACAAGACATTCACCAACATAATAAACTCATTTACAGCTCAGGGATATTGATGATATTTTTCATGTTGTTGTCGTTGTTTTGTGCCATGGAGTTGGACCTGACTCATAACGGCCCCTCCTTGGGTTTCCAAGGCAGTATCACTACAGAAGTAGATTGCCCCATCTTCCTTCCAAGGAGTGGCTGGTAGGTTTGAACCACCAGCCTCTGGTTAGCAGTCAAGTGCCTTAGGCACTAAGCTACCAGAGCTCCTTTTATTGCTATCCTTTTCCAAGATATTCTACCACCATTAACATAAATTCATTGACCCCCAAACAAAAGCTTAGCCTTTCCCTCTCCCATCTATGCCTGCTAACCACCAATAATCTTTGATTTCTTTCTCTCTCTCTCTCTCTCTCTCCTTCCCATTCCTGTTAACCAAGCAAAAAAGTTTCCTTCCATGTGTAAAACTTTCCTTGACATTTTATAATGTAGACTAATACAATATTAGTTCTTCTGTGATTTACTTATTTCACTCAGCATAATGTGCTCTGAGTTCATCCATGTTATGCAATGTTTTGCAGATTGTACATTATTCTTTTCCACCACTTGTCTGTCAGTTTGCCATGCTATGGAAGCTTGTGTATTGCTTTGTAGTTGGAGGCTATGCCACCGGTATTTCAAATACCAGCAGGGTCAGCCATGGTGAACAGGTTTCAGCAAAGCTTCCAGACTAAGATTCAGAAGAAGGAAGAAGCCATCCTCTTCTCAAAGAATTGGCCAGTGAAAACCCTATGAATAGCAGTGAAATACTGTCTGATATATTACTGGAAAACATTACGAATAGCCATGAAACATTGCCAACATAATGCCATAAGATGAGCCTCTCAAGTCAGAAGGCACTCAAAATATGACTGGGGAAGAACTGTCTCCTCACAGTAGAGTCTACCTTACTGATGCAGATGGAGCAAAGCTTGAGGATCTCCAATTACTGATGTGGCAGGACTCAAAATGGGAAGAAACAGGTGTAAACATCCTAATATACTTGGAATGTGGAATTCACTAAGTATGAAACTAGAAAAACTAGAAGTTATTAAAAATGAAATGAAACACATAAAGATCAATATCCTAGGCATCAGTGAGCTAAAAAACAAACAAACAAACAAACAAACAAAAAAACACCAGCCACTCCTCAGAAGGAAGATTGGGCAATCTACTTTGGTAGAGATACCACCTTGGAAGCTCAAGGATGAGTTGAATCAACTCAACAGCACTGAGTTTTCTTTCTTTCTTTTTTTTTTTTTTTTTTTGGATAAGTGAGCTAAAATGGATTGTTGTTGGCCATTTTTAATCAAACAACCATATGATCTACTATGCTGGGAATGTGGGAATGACAGACTGAAGAGGAATGGCATGACATTCATTGTCACAAAAAATATTTCATGATCTATCCTAAAGTAAAATGATGTCAAAAAACCAAACTCATTGCTATCAAGTCAGATATGACTCATAGTGACCCCTCCTTGGATTTCCGAGACAGTATCACTACCGAAATAGATTGTCCAACCTTCCTTCCGAGTGGGTGGTGGGTTTGAACTGCCAGCCTTCTGGTTAGCAGTCAAATGCCTTAGGCACTACACCACCAGAGCTCCCAAAATGCTGTTAGTGATAGGACGATATCCATACACCTACAAGGAAGACCAGTTAATAATACTATTATTCAAATTTATGCACCAACCATCAAAACCAAAGATGAGGAAATTGAAGATTTTTGCCAATTCTATAGTCTGAAATACACCAATCTTGCACTCAAGATGTGTTCATTATTTCTGGTGATTGGAAAGTAAAAGTTAGAAACAAAAGAGAATCAACTATAGTTGGAAAATATGGCCTTAGGGGTAAAAATGGCACAGGAGATTGCATAATATAATTTTGTAAGACAAACAGCTTATTCATTGCAAATACATTTTTTCAACAACACAAATGACACCTATACACATGGACTTTGCCAGATGGAGTACATATCAACTCTATTTGTGGAAAGGGACAATGGAGAAGCTCAATATCTTCAGCCAAAACAAGGCTAGGAACTGACTATGTAACAGATGACCAACATATACAAGTTCAAGTTGAAGCTGATGACAATTAAAACAAGTCCATGAGAGCCAAAATATGACCTTGATTACATCCCTCCTGAATTTAGAGAAAATCTAGAGTGGATTTGATGCACTGCACACCAATGACAGAAAACCAGAAGAATTGTGGGATGACATCAAGAACATCAACCAAGAATAAAGCAAAAAGTCATTAAAGAGACAGGAAAGGATGAAAAGACCAAAATGAATGTCAGAAGAGACTCTGAAACTTGCCCTTGAACAGAGAATAGCTAAAGTAAATGGAAGAAATTACAAGATAAAAGAGCTAAACAGATTTATTTCAAAGAGATTTAAACAATAATGCTGTTCTTGTTGCTAGGTCCCATCTAAAAGATTTCAAAGAGCAGCTTGAGAAGACAGAGTCAATTATTATAATGAAATGTGCAATGACCTGGAGTTAGAAAACCAAAAAGTGAACACACTTCACTTGGCACTTCTCAAGCTGAAAGAACTGAGGGAAAAATTCAAGCCTCAAGTTGCAATATTGAAAGATTTTATGGGCAAAATATTGAAAGATGCAGGAAGCATCAAAATAAGATGGAAGGAATACACAGAGTCACTGTACCAAAAAGAATTGATCTATGTTCATCCATTTCAGGAGCTGGCATATGATCAAGAACCAATGTTATTGAAGGGAGAACGCAAAGCTGCACTGAAGGAATTGTCAAAAAACAAGGTTCCAGGAATTGACAGAATATCCACTGAGATGTTTCAACAAATGGACGTCACACTGGAGATACTCACTCATCTATGGCAAGAAATTTGGAACTCAACTACCTGGCCAACTGACTGGAAAAGAATTATATTTGTACCCACTCCAAAGAAAAGTGATCCCACAGAATGTGGAAATACTGAACAATATATTTATTATCACACACAAGTAAAATATTACTGAACATAATTAAAAAAATATTTGCAGCATTGTGTTGACAGAGAACTTCCAGAAACGCAAGCTGATTCAGAAAAGGACATGGAATGAGGGACATCATTGCTGATGTCAAATGGATCTTAGCTGAAAGTGAAGAATACCAGAAAGATGTTTACTTGTGTTTTATTGATTATGCAAAAGTATTACATTGTGTGGGTCATAATAAGTTATGGATAACATTGAGAAGAATGGAAATTCCAGAACACTTAATTTGTGCTCATGAGGAACCTGTACATAGACCAGTAGGCTATCATTCAAAGAGAACAAGAGGATATTGCATGGTTTAAAATCATGAAGGGAGTGTGTCAAAGTTGTATCTTTTCACCAGACTTATTTTCTGAGCAAATAATCCAAGAAACTGGACTATATGAAGAAGAAGGTAGCATCAGGATTGGAGGAAGACTTGTGAACAACATGTGGTATGCAGATGACACAACCTTGTTTGATGAAAGTGAAGATGATATGAAGCACTTACTGATGAAGACTAAAGACTACAGTCTGCAGTATGGATTACACCTCACCATAAAGAAAATGAAAATCCTCACAACTGGGCCAATAAGTGGTATCTTGATAAATGGAGAGAAGATTGAAGTTGTCAAAAATTTCATATTACTTGGATCCACAATCAACACTAATGGAAGCAGCAGTCAAGAAATCAGATGAAGTGCTTCACTGGGCAACTGTTGCAAAAGACCTCTTTCAGGTGCTGAAGAGCAAAAATATCTCTTGAAGACTAAGGTGTGACTTACCCAAGCCATGGTATTTTCAATCTCTTCATATGCGTGTGAAAGATGGACAATGAATAAGGAAGACCAAAGAAGAGTTGATGCTTTTGAATTACGGTGTTGGCAAAGAATAATGAATGTCCCATGGACTGCCAGAAAAACTAACAAATCTGCCCTAGAAGAAGTGCAACTGGAATGCTCCTTGAAAGTGAGAATGACTGGACTTTGCTCACCTACTTTGGTCATGTTGTCAGAAGGGACCATTCCCTGGAGAACAATATCATGCTTGGTAAGGTGAATGGTCAACGAAAAAGGGGAAGGCCCTTGACAAGATGGGTTGACACAGTGGCTGCAATGATAGGCTCAGGTATATCAAGGATTGTAATGCTGGCACAGAACTGGGCAATGTTTCATTCTGTTGTGCACTGGTTTGCTGTGAATCAGAGCAGACTTGATAGGACCTAGCAACAACAACAGCATTATTCTTTAGGGTTGCATCATGGTTCACTGTGTGTATGTACCACATTTTTTTTTTTTTTTTTTTATCCATTCCTTGGTTGATGGGCACTTAGATGGTTGCTGTCTCTTTGCTATTGTGAATAGTGTTGCTATGAACATGGGTATACATATATCTATTAGTGTCTTGCCTCTCACTTCTTTGGAATATATACCTAGTAATGGATTGATGGATTAAATGGTATTTCTATTTCCAAGTTTTTAAGGATTGCCATACTGATTCCTCTAGTGGTTTTATCATTTTACAGTCCAACTAGCAGTGTATGAGAGTCCCAGTTTCCCCACATCCTTGCCAGCATTTGTTATTTTTTGTCTTGTAGAACTTTGCTATTAATATTTGGGTGAGATGGTCTCTCATGGTTGTTTTGATTTGCATCTCTCTAATGGCTAATAGCATAGTGGCTAAGGCACTTGACTGCTAACCAGAAGGCTGGTGGTTCAAATCCACCAACCACTCCTCGGAAGGAAGATGGGGCAATCTACTTCCATAGTGATACTGCCTCTGAAACCCAAGGATGGGTGGCTATGAGTCGGGTTCGACTCGATGGTACATAACAAATGGCTAATGAGGGAGCTCTGGTAGCATAGTGCCTAAGGCACTTGACTGCTAACCAGAAGGCCAGCAGTTCAAACAGACCAACCACTCCTCAGAAGGAAGATGGGGCAATCTACTTCCATAGTGATACTGCCTCAGAAACCCAAGGAGAGGTTGCTATCAGTTGGGTCCGACTCAATGACACATAACAACGACAACAATGGCTAACGATTGGAACATTTCTTCATGTGTTTGATGGCTTCCTGAATATCTTTGGGGATGTGTGAAAAACCTGTGATTAATTTTAATGAATAGTATTCAATAGTGAGATTCAAATACTGTAGAAGTTCAAACAGGAAGACGTTTTCATGGAAGGGTTAGTTGTACAAGAAGTTCTTAAGCCAGCATTTATTTTCCCCTCTTCATTATTAAGAGTGGTACCTTCTATTGAAGAGACACAACTTTGTGGGTGTGGTGGAGGCAGGAGAGTAAGTGTCACCTGTGGCCTGTGTCTATGCTACTAAATCGACTGTCCCCTATAATAGCATTGCTGAATAGAAAACAGCTAATACCTAAATTTGACTGCATAAAAACTCACCCTTACTAAATGGTCTCATTTTAAATAAATCACCATGGATTTCAAATGTGGCTGTGGTTCTTCTGGAACATCCCAGCACAATTACCTAGAGAAAGAAATGTTACTCTCTCAATCTTCTAGACGAATATGTTCACACTCTCTCCTTTCTTCTCAAACTCACAACACCTCTTCCTACTCCTCACTCTCAGTTAGGAACATTGCTTCTTTAGTTCCTTGATTGCTTAGAAAAAATAGGGAGAGATTTGTTACATTCTACCATTACCAAATAAAATGTAACATCAACCATCATTTCAGTGTTTCAGTTTCTGTGGGCAAATTTTCTATGTTTGAATATAAAGTCATATTTAATTTTGGAGACTAAAGCCACTTTCACATACTTAACAATTTTACTTTTGTATGTATTCTCTCTCTTCCTCTTGATTTTTTCTTATTTTCCCTTTGGAATGCTTCAAGTAGTGTAAATTTTATAAATAAATAAATATATAAATGTAAATAGATATATGTATATAAATGTAAATATATATATATATATATATATAAATGTAAATAAATAAATATGTATATATATACACACATACATATAAATATAAATATATATATATAGGCTCTGGTAGCATAGTGCCTAAGGCATTTGACTGCTAACCAGAAGACTGGCGGTTCAAACCCACCAGCCACTCCTTGGAAGGAAGGTTGGGCAATCTACTTCCGTAGTGATACTGCCTCGGAAACCCAAGGAGGGGTCGCTATGAGTCGGAGCCAACTCGACGGCAAATAACAACAACAACAACAATATATATATATAGGAGCTCTGGTAGCATAGTGCCTAAGGCACTTGACTGCTAACCAGAAGGCTGGCAGTTCAAACCCACCAGCCACTCCTCGGAAGGAAGGTTGGGCAATCCTACTTCCGTAGTGATACTGCCTCGGAAACCCAAGGAGGGGTCGCTATGAGTCGGAGCCAACTCGACGGCAAATAACAACAACAACAACAATATATATATATAATTTCTCATATTAAATACAAAACAAAAGAAACCTCCTTAACTCTACATACCATCCTAGCTACTGTTCCATATTGCAGGAAATTCTTGAGAGAATAGTTTTTAGTCATTCCCAAATACACTTTCATCTTCTCCTGAACCTGGTCCAATTCAAGCTGCTGTCGCTAATTTTATTATTTATTTATTTTGAGTAAATTATAATCAACCTTTGACACAATTAGTTAAATCCACAATCCATCTGCCAATCTATCTGTCAGTTTGGCATACTCTGATGTTTTGTGTGTTGCTATGATGCTGGAAGCTATGCCATAGGTATTTCAACTATCCATGGTGCACAGTTACTGCAGAGCTTACAGACTAAGACTGATTAGGAATAAAGGGCTGGGACTCTACTTCCAAAAATTAGAAACTGAAAACTTGATAGATCACAAAAGAATATTGTTTGATATAGAGCTAGAAAATGAGCCGTCCAAGTTGGAAAACTAAAAGAGAAGAACCCTCTCAGCATTTCTTAAGCTGGAAAAACTGAAGAAAAATTTCAAGCCTTGAGTTGCAGTATTGAAGGATTTTACTGGGAAAATATTGAATGATGCAGGAAGCATCAAAAGAAGATGGAAGGAATACACAGAGTCATTGTGCCAAAAATAAATGATCAATGTTCATCCCTTTCAGGAGATGGCATATGATCAAGAACCAATGGTATTGAAGGAAGAAGTTGAAGCTGCACTGAAGGAATTGGCACAAAAAAAAAAAAAAAAGGAGACTCCAGGAATTGACAGAATACTCACTGAGCTGTTTCAAAACGTGGATGCAGCTCTGGAAGTGTTCTTACATTTTTTCTAAGAAATATGGAAGACAGCTACCTAGCCAACTGACTGTCAGAGGTGCATATTTGTGTCCATTCTAAAGAAAGAGGATCCAATACAATGCAAAACTTATTTAACAATACCATTAACATCATAAGAAAGTAAAATTTAATGAAGATAATTTTTAAAAATGGTTACAATAGTATATTAACAGGAAACTTCCAGAAATCCAAGCTGAATTCAGAAAAGGGTGTGGAATGAAGGATATCATTGCTAATATCTAATGGATCTTGGCTGAGATCAAAGAATATCAGAAAAATGATTACCTGTTTCTTTGACTATGCAAAGGCATTCAGTGGTGTGGACCATAACAAATTATGGATAACATAGAGAAGAATGGGGATTCTAGAACACTTATTTGTGCTCTTGAGGAGCCTGTATATAGATCAAGAGATAGTCATTGGAAGAGAACAAAAAGATACTGAATGGTTTAAAATCAGCAAGGGTGTGAGTCAGGGTTGTATCCTATCATACTTATTTTTTCTATGTGAAGAAGAACACAACATCAGGATTTCAGGAAAATTCATTAACAACCTGTGATATGCAGATGATGCAACCTTGGTTGCTGAAAGTGAAGAGGTCTTGAATCACTTACTGATGAGGTAAAATACTATATAGGCTTCAGTATGGATTACACCTCAACATAAAGAAAATGAAAATCCTCACAACTGGACCAATAAACAACATCATGATAAATGGAGAAAGGATTGAAGTTGTCGAGGATTTCATTTTACTTGACTTCACAAGCAGCTGTAAAGAAATCAGAAGATGTTTTGCACTGGGTAAATTGGCTGCAAAAGACCTCTTTCAAGTGCTAAAGAGCAAAGCTATTTCTTTGAAGACTAAGGTTCGCCTGACCCAAGTCATATTTTCAATAGCCTCATGTACATGTGAAACTTGGACAATGAATAAGGAAGACCACAGAAGAGTTGATACCATTGAATTGCAGTGTTGGTGAAAAATACAGAAAATACCATAAACTGTTAGAAGAATGAACAAATCTGTCCTGGAAAAAATGCAAATGGATTGCAAAGCAAGAATGGCCAGACTTCCTCTCACCTACTTTGGTCATGTGGTCAGAAGGAACCATTCCCTGGAGGAGGATATCAAGCTTGGTAAAGTAGAATGACAAAAAGGGGAAGTCCCCTCAACAAGAGAGATTGACACAGTGGCTGCAACGATGAGTTCAAATATAGTAAGGATTGTGAGGTGGGGCAGGACTGGGCAGTGTTTTATTCTGTTTACATAGGGTCTCTGTGAATAAGTGTTGACTCTTCAGGGCTTAACAACAATAATAATCTCTCAAGAACCTATACATTTTCTATTTTTAATCACTTAATGACTTCTATATTGTGATGGTCATTTAATGATCACAATATCATGAGAAAAAAATGACATTAGAAATTTTACTTTTATTATTCTTGAAAGCAAAATCTTTTGGATATTAGATGTAGAAAATACTGATTTCTGGAGATTCTTTAGATGCACAGACCCAAGGCGTAAAGTCATATATTAATGGAAAATTTTCTTTGTTATATTTCCATCAACTGAGTTTTTTAATCATTGTTGAGCAATAATCAGGCTTTATTTTACCACAAACATTAGACTCTGCTAGATGAATTTAGTTTTCTGTATTTTTAATAGTGTATATTTTTTTCTGCTTATAAAATAGATGGATGCATATTATAGAACACTTAAGGAATGCATTATAAATATTGAAGAAATCTTATATATATATACAGATTCAAATGCTCAAATTGTGTCATCAAGTCTTTTCACTAGTGATATCCCTTGACTTTGCTTCCTTATGTCTTAAGTTCTCTCTCATGATGACAAAATATTTACCATGCAAGCTCTATCCTTGCTTCTTGTAATTCAGCATGCTTAGTGAATTAAACAGACTTCATCTTCCCTATTAACTGAAACAAGAGTCCAGGAATTGAGTCTTACAGGCTCTTATTATTCTGGCTTGGATTTTGTGCCCATTTCTGAAACAATAACTGTGTCAGAAAGGCAGTGCTTCAATTGGTCAGACGTATCTTCTTCCCTTGAAATAAGCTATGTTCAAATTTATGGACTGGTAATGGATGAGCTGTGGCCCCAAGGGAAACAAAGTGTTTTACTAGAAGGTGTAATGTATACGCATAAACAGATTCTCACACACTTACCTTCAGCATATTATATACAAAACACTATCTGAGAATGTATTAAGTTCACTAGAAAGATCTTTGTCTCTTTCTGTTTCTCTCTCCTCTCTCATATATACTTAAGAACAAGCACATTTACTACAACTTCCCTCCCTCAATTCCTTTACTATCTGCCTATTTTTTTGTTTCTGTTAGAGAAAGCATCTGATTAGATACAAAAGAAATGTACAAGAGAGAGAATGGGCATTATAGGCCCTTCAATATTTCAAACCTCAAATAGAAAAGGAAAAATGACCATAATTCTTTCCCAAAGGAGAGCATATAATGAGGTACTAAATGTATGTATAATTACTTTCACACCAGGAATTTGAGTAATGGAGATTTCATACTGAGTCATAACTTGATAGTACCCAACATTGTTTTTAACTATTGTTATGCGTGTTTGGCAGACAAATGGATAGTAAAAGCTTTACACAAGTACGTTTCTCTTTTCCCCTGCCTCTTCTTCTCCCTTCCATTGCTTTCATTTGTTAAACAAGTCAGCCTTGTCTTAGTTTCTTACTGCTAACCTGTTTCTAGAGAGTCAATTCTGACTCATAGTGACCCTATAAGACGGGGTAGAGCAACCTCATTTTTACTGATTCTCTAAAAGAAGTACCACAAATGGGAGCCTTTAACGAGCAGAAATTTATTTTTCACAGTGTAGGAAGCTAGAAGTCCAAATTCAGGCTACCTACTCTAGGGGAAATCTTTCTGTTTCTGTTGGCCCTGGGGGAAGGTCCATGTCTCTTTTCAGTTTCTGTTCCTTGGTTCCTTGGTAATCTTCAAGTGGTGTGGCATCTATCATCCCCATCTGTACTTTCTTCTCTGTGCCCAATCTGCTCTTTTACTATCTCAAATGTGATTGGTTTAAGACATACACTACACTGATATGGTCTTATAAACATAACAAAGAAAATCCTGTTCTCAAATGAGATTACATGACCAGGTATAGGGCTTTAGGATTTACATCACATCTTTTTTTTTTTTTTTAATTGTGATTCAGGTAAACGTTTACAGAGCAAATTCATTTTCCATACAGCAGTTCATGCACATTTTGTCTTGTGACATTGACTGCAGTTTCCCACAGTGTAGCAAGTATCTTCTCACTTCTTCCCCATAGTTACCTATTCCCTATATCCTTTCCTCCCATGCACTCCTGCCCCTTGAGCTGTCTCCCTCTGCATACACTACCCTTCTGTTCTCCCATGATTGATCTTTCCAAGTAGTGTATCTGATGTAAATGCTCACCCCACATGCCTGTCTACTATTTGGTTGGAAGCCACAGGAGTGAGTTCTAGTCCAGATGTGAAGGACAGCTAGGGGCCATAGTCTCAGTGGTTTCACCAGGCTCTATCAGATCAGCAAACCTGTTTTTTTTTTTATTTTATATATATATCTATATATCTATATATATATGATTTTGAGTTTTTTTTCACTCTGTCCAGGATCTTCTACACAGATCCCACTCCGAGTAGTTGACAGTGATAGCCGGGCACCATCTAGTTCTAGTCTCATGGTCATATAGGTTGGAGATTGTATGGTCAATCACTCTCTTGGACTAATTGTTTCCATAAATCTTTGGTTTTCTTCATTCTTCTTTGCTCTGCATAAGGAGAGACTCATCATTGCATCTAGAAGTCCCTTGCAAGCTTTTAGCATCCCAGTCACTACTCACCAAAGTAGGATGTGGAACAATGTTTTTATATAATATGATATGCAAATTGAGCTTGATATCCCCTCCGACTATGATCCTGAGCTCATGGGTCCAACTACTCGCTCCCTCTGGGTAGCTGGCTGTGACCAAGAAGTGCCAACACCTTTTCTCTTGTCAGCTCTACTATATATATCTGGACATTCTTACAGCACATACAAACATGCTTGTAGAAACTTTGTCCACCAACCTCTATACATGGTCATAGGCACACTTCCTCTTGCATAGACATACATGATCATTCAGCCTGTCCATCCATCTATCCACCTATAGATTAATGTTTGTCATCACTGACAACACAGTACTGTATGTGCAAAAGGGTTCATCTTTGTTGTCTGTACCTCCCATGTACCTCTCACTCTTCTGCAATGCCACCATGTTGGTCACTCACATTTGGTACATTGCCCTTCCCTTCACCTAAATCAATACTTGTCTCTACCTGTCTACCAGTGTTCCCTCACCTTCCACACACCCTGGTAACCAAAAAAAAAAAAGTTTCCTTCCATATATGAACCTTTCCTTGACTTTTTACAATAACAGACTAATATAATATTTGCTTTTCTGTGATTAACTTATTTCACTCAGCATAATGTCCTCTAAGTTCATCCATGTTACACAATGTTTTGCAGATTCTATGTTATTCTTCAGAGTTGCATAATATTCCATTGTGTGTATGTACCATAGTTTAGTTATCCATTCTTTTGTTGATGGGCACCTAGGTTATTTCCATCTTTTGGCTATTGTAAATAGTGCTGTGATGAATATGGGTGTGCATGTATCTGTTCTTGCCTGGCTCTCACTTCTTTAGGATATATATATACCCAGTAATGGGATTCTTGGGTCAAATGATATTTCTAATTCCAACTTTTTAAGGAAATGCCATACTGCTTTCCACCGTGGTTGTATCATTTTACAGTCCCACCAGCAGTGTATGAGAGTCCCAATCTCTCCACATTTTCACCAGCATTTGTTATTTTCTGTCTTGTTGAACTTTGCTATTAGTCCTGGGACAAGATGGTATCTCATTACTGTTTTGATTTGTATGCATCTAATGGCATGAATACCAGGCAAACACTGTCTGATACATTACTGGAAAACTTTATGAATAGCCCTGAATCACTATCCAATACATTGCTGGAAGATGAGGCCCTCAGGTTAGAAGGGACTCAAAAACAACTGGGAAAGAGCTGCCTCATCAGAGTAGAACTGACCTTAATCATATGGATAAAGTAAAGCTTTCAAGACCTCCATTTGCTGACATGGCATGACACAAACTAAGGTGAAACAGCTGAAAACATCCATTAATAATTGGAACAACATGGAACATGTGAAGTATGAATCTAGGAAAATTGAAGGTTGTAAAAAATGAAATGGAATGCAGAAAGATTGATATTTTAGCCATTAGTGAGCTGAAATGAACTGGTTTTGGCCATTTTGAATCAGACAACCATATGATCCACTATGCTGGGAATAACAAATTGAAGAGGAATGGAGTGGCATTCATCATTACAAAGAATGTTTCAAGATCTATCCTGAAGTACAATGTCATCAGTGATAGGATAATATCCATGAGCCTACAAGGAAAGCCAGTTAATACTACTGTTACTCAAATTTATGCACCTACCACCAAAGTCAAAGGTGAAGAAACTGAAGATCTTCATGAACTTCTGCAGTCTGAAATTGACTGAACATGCAGTCAAGATGTGCTGATTATCACTAGTGATTGGAATGTAAAAGTTAGAAACAGAAGAATCACTGGTAGTTGGAAAATTTGGCCTTGGTGATAGAAAAAACACTGGAGATCACATGATAGAATTTTGCAAGACAAAGGACTTATTCATTGCAAATACCTTTTTTCAACAACACAAATGGTGGCTATGCACATGGACTTTTCCAGATGGATTGACAGGAATCAGATTACTACCTCTGTGGCAAGAGGATATGGAAAACTTAATCTCTTCAGCCAAAACAAAGCCAGGTGCTGATTGTGGAACAGACCATCAATTGCTCATATGAAAGTTCAACTTGAAGTTGAAGACAATTAAAGCAAGCCCAAAGGAGCTAAAATATGACCTTGATTATATTCCTCCTGAATTTAGAGACCATCAAAAGAATAGATTTGATGGATTGAACACGAATGACTTAAAAAAAAAAATGAATTATGGGATGACATCAAGAACATCATCCATGAAGAGAGCAAATCGTCATTAAAAAGACAGTGAAAGGAGAATACTGAGTCAGCGGGGCAAGATGGCGGACTAGGCAGAAGGATTGCACAGACCCTCTTCAACAAAGAAAAGGGAAACCAATAAATACAGACACAGAAGATAATCTTGG
>NW_006921798.1:5710784-5717602 GCF_000298275.1 Orycteropus afer afer
AAAAGACCAAAATAGATGTCAGAAGAGACTGAAAATTCCCCTTTAATGGAGAGTAGCTAAAGCAAATGGAAGAAATGGCAAGATAAAAGAGCTGAACAGAAGATTTCAAAGAGCTGTTTGAGAAGACAAAGACTATTACTACAATGATATGTGCAAAAACCTGGAGTTAGAAAACCAAAAAGGATGAACACACTCAACATTTCTCAAGGTGAAAGAACTGAAGAAAAAATTTAAGCCTCAAGTTGCAATATTGAAAGATTCTATGGACAAAATATTGAATGATAACTGGAATCATCATTGTCACTGTACCAAAAAAAAAAAAAAAAACAAAAACTGGTAGATCTTCATTTCAGGAGATGCTATATGATCAAGAACTAATGGTATTGAAGGAAGAAGTTGAAGCTGTACTGAAGGATGTGGCCAAGAACAAGGCTCCGGGAATTGTCGGGTTACCCATTGAGATGTTTTAACAAACAGATGATGTACTGGAGGCACTCATTTGGCTATGTCAAGAGATTTGGAAGACAGCTACCTGGCCAACTGACTGGGAGAGATCCATATTTGTACCCATTCCAGAAAAGGTGATCCCATAGAATGAGGTAATTATTGAATGATATCATTAATGTCACATGCAAGTAAGATCTTACTGAAGATAATTCAAAAAGGGTTGCAGCAGTATATTGACAGAGAACTTCCAGAAACCCAAGCTGGATTCAGAAAAAGGATGTGGAATGAGGGATATTACTACTGATGTCAGATGGATCTTGGCTCAAAGCAAAGAATACCAGAAAGATGTTTCCTTGTGTTTTATTGATGATGCAAAAGTATTTAATTGTGTGGATTATAACAAATTATGGGTAACATTGAGAAGAATGAGAATTTCAGAATACTTAATTTTATTTATGATGAACCTGTACATAGACCAGGAAGCTGACACTCGAACAGAACAAGGGGACACTGTATGGTTTAAAATCAAGAAGGGAGTGTGTCAGGGTCGTATCTTTTCACCATACTTATTCAATTTTTACCAAACCAAACCAAACTCACTGCCATCAAGTCGGATGTGACTCATAGCGACCCCACCTTGGGGTCCCAAGGTGTTATCTCTACGGAAGTAGATTGCCCAACCTTTCTGAGGAGTGGCTGGTGGGTTTGAACCTCCAGGCTTCCAGTTCAATTTTTACATTGAGCAAATAATCCAAGAAACTGGACTATATGAAGAAGAACATGACATCAGGATTGGAGGAAGAATCATTAACAACCTGCAATATGATGACACAACTTTGCTTGCTGAGAGTGAGGATGACTTGAAATACTTACTGATGATATGTCATTTCCTAAAATATTAGGAAGACATTCTTATGGAAAGACTTTTACTCAAGGAAAAAAGAGCAGGGAGGTGGGGAGGTGGAGAGGTGGGAGGAGGCACTCAGCAGTGAATGTAGTCAGGTGAGTAAAAGTCCATGTTGCTGAGCTCATGTACTACCTCCAACCCTGGCACCATGGCCAGGTTGTGCATGAACCCATTGGCCTTTGTTCAATTTCATGAATACACACACACCATGTTTACCCTCTTGTCTCAGAGCCTTTACATAGATTATTCTATTTGTTGAGAATTGGACATTCTTAGGTTTTTGTCTAGCTTTGTCTATGTATTCCATAGATCTCTTTTTAAAAGTTATTTTTCCAGGAAAACCTTCTCCAGTCCTTTCAACCCCTTTTGCAACATGTAAATTCCACAAAAGCATGAATTATACTTAAGATGTTCAGCTCAATATTACCTTTTTTGTTTACTTCAGGCAACTAATTTACTTCAGGCAACTAATCAAAATTAGTTGAACAAATTTAAAAAGGGAGTAAATTCATCCCAATCCTTTTTATTTATAACAAACCACTACACAACTTCAACAGTGCAAGAGTCATTTCTGATGGATCAGTGGTAAGCAATACTTACTCCAAAGAGACTGTGGCAACTGGATGGAGAAATATGGGAAAAAGTTGGTATCTAGTGGAGAAATCAATTTATGGTGGACCAACAATCTCATCTGCTATGCCAGGAAATGGGAGACATGAAGTGACATGCAGAGCTACAGAAAGTAGAAGCAGTATCTGGCACAAGCTATCACATTCAATATGGTTAACACTCATGCCAGGTTGCATGGACTTAATCCTGAACAGATATCTCACACATTCTCAATTCTCAGTTCATAATTTAGAAGTATTTTAGAAAAAACTGGAGCAGCTCGAAGCCTGTAGTGCAAGACCAAAAATGCTTGAGGTATTACTACTAGCATGACTTCATTTGAAGTCAGAAAAAAATTGAGTTACATTTCTCTCTGGTTTTGGAACTGTAAAATGGAAGAGCCAATTTTCATTCTAATCCCATTTGCCTTGCAGTTACTGGAGAGGAAATTTCTCCCAGAATCTGATAATTGGTTGGCAGTTATTCCTAGTTCCTAGTTTTCAGGGTAATAAATTTTAACCCTTATTTTTTTTCTATCATCACTGCCATTTTTGAGAAAAGTTAAGAAGAATTGTGTTCAGTATAATTTAATGAATGCCATTTTTATATTTCCCTAGGTATATAAGCAATAGAAGCTCGCTGTAGAAAACTTCTGAAATTAAAAAATGGAGGGTACATAATCATCTGTAATTGCATCACCAATGACTATTAAAATTCTTAATATTTCTATTATCTCTTTTTCCATAAATATGCTCTGGAAACAAATCATATTGTATGGGGGTTGGGTTTGAAATTTAGAAAATAAATTGAAAGAGGTGTTTCATTAGATTTACTCTTGATGTTCTATATATTGCTTATAGAATACAATTCAGTGCTATCTCTATATTGTCTACTAAATATATTAAAGCAAGTTTTTCCTCTAATATCTGAATAGATCACATTTATTTAGCTGAGTACTATGTAAAGGAATTTGGTTTGTGTAAGGCAAGTGACAACTATAACTTACATACGAGTTTTGCCAAATTTGCATTATTGAGTAAAAGAGCTTCATCTATACCACTGAAGTTGTACATATATGTGTGTCATAAAATGAATGAGAATTAGGATTTGTTACAGAAGGATGTGAAACAAAGACTAAATGAAGGATTGTTCAGCTTCTGATGTAGAATATAGCAATGCTTACCAAGATAATACTCCAAGGAAATATGTTTTACATATCAAATAAAGAAGATTATAAACTCCATTTTTTCTTGCATACTTTTTTTATTGTGATATTATCTTTTAAGAGCACAGTTTGATGGATCTGTACAAATATATGTACCTTGTAATGATCACTCCAATCAAAATATATAACATTTTAATTGAAATATTTCTATTGATTTTTACCAAATTCCAGTTAACACTCCCTCCAATAGCCATCACCTTTTTAACTTTTTATCAGTGTAGCATTAAATTTCCTTTTAACATCCTTCAATAGCATACCAGCAACAAGCTTAGTGGATTTTCATGGATTATGTCCCCCCAAAATTTGTGTAAACATGGCTGGGCCATGATTCTCAGTGTTGAGAAGTTATGTAGTGACATGCTGTGGCAGATATGTAATGATACTCCATGATGTAATCTGATATGGTAAACAACCAGGTGTAAGAGGATTAAGGGTACGTAACAACACCCTTAGTCCCATTACTGTCTTGCTGCTGTCAAGTCAAATCTTACTCATAGTGACCCCTTGGGTTTCTGAGGCAGTGTCACTACGGAAGTAGTCACATTACAGCCCTAATGTTATGTAAGGGGAGTTTTCCTGTGCTGTAAGTTTTTCTTTCTTTCTTTCTTTCTTCTTCTTCTTCTTCTTTTTTTTTTTTTTTTTTTTTTTTGTGGCCTTCAATATCTTTTATCATAAAAAAAAGAGAAAAGGAGAGAAAAGGGAGAAGAGAAAGGGGACCTACTACCACTAAAAGAATGAGGAGCCAGGAGCGGAATGAGTCCTATGGAACCAGGGTCCCTGCACTGGGATCCTCTTTGGAACAAAAGACAGAGAGACTTCACCCAAAGCTGACACTCTGAACTTGGACTTCTAGCCTCCTAAACTGTAAGAGGATAAATTTCTCTTTGTTAAAGCCATCCACATTTGGTATTTCTGTTATAGCAACACTAGAGGACTAAGACATGGTCTTATTGATGAGAGATCTCACTTATGGATTTGGAAGTCTCTTGGTCAGCCATTAAGACAGATGGGACAGGAGTAATAAAGTTCAGAAGAAATAAAAGTAAAGCCCACTTACCCTTTAAATGTACAAGGGGTAATAGCAACCTGCTTTATAGCACATTAAAATAAATTTGGTGCAAGTGATGCCAAAGGAGTTCTGGCAAGATGGTGGAATATGCAAACAAACTACACAGACCTTTTTTAAAAAAGAAAAGAGGAACCAATTAATACAGAACAGAAGATAATCCTGGAGCCCTGAGGTTTGAAAGGAAGGATACAGAAGTGGACTAAATTCCAACTAGTAGAAGAACCTGCATGAAAACAGAGAAAAAAGGAAACATACAGAGAGACTGTCAGCAATCCATGGCACAGACAATTTGGATATTTCCAAGTGGTGTTTAGAACCTAAGAAATAACCTAAAAATCAGCCCTGCTAGCCAGGGGTTGCATGGAAGACTGTACTGGTGGCTGGTATATAAAAGAGGAAACAGTGAAGAAGGAGACAAACTGAACTGTGGACTTTTGGCTGTCTGGAGGACACAGCCATTTTGAATGTTTACAAGTGGTTCGACCATTTTGGATATTGGAAAGTGACAACATTCTCTCAGACTCCAGGGACCAAAGAATAGGCTCCACTTTCTGGGGACAGCAAGGACATAACAGACACTGAGGACTGGAAAGATACTATATTTCACTTGTTACTCTTATGCCCCACAAGCTCTTAGTGATTGGAGACACAACCATATCTCATCCCCACCATGTTCTGGGCAAGCAGGAATTCCTTCCCAGTGTATGTGGTCTGATAGGAACTGGGTGCCCTGCCCCAACCCACCTAGATTTTTCTTTTTCAGTTTGTTTTCATATGTTTTTAAATTATAACTTTGTTTTCTTCCTTTTTATTATTCTTTTTTCTTCTTGTCCCAGGTTCTAGTTTTTGGCTTTTTCTCCTTCCCTTTTCCTGGTTCCTATTTGTTTCTTTCTTGTGGTTCTCCCCATTCCTTGTTTTTCTTTTGGCATTTTTCCTATTTTTTTCCTTCATTATTCTCCTACTGTAACTCTTTTCTCTTATTCCCCCCTCCCCAGATATTGGGCATTTTTTTTTTCTTTTTTGTATTCATATTTCTCATATTTCTTTTGTCTATTTAAAGTATTTCTTTAAATATTTTCTCCCATTTATTGCCTTTTCTCTACCCTCCCCCCTTTTTGGTGATTGTTCCTGCGTGTTTATGTCCACTTGCCTTTCCTTTTTTTTTTTGTTTTTTGTTTTGTCAATTGCTATTTGTGTTTAACTGTTTTTGTTTAACTGAGTGGGCGACAGTAAATGTGTCCATACAGCCCAATCAAACCCACACCTCCTGAATCTCCACTTACAGAGTGAGGGCCACCATATCCTTCTGCACCAACTAGCCAATGAGAGGCAATCACCAATAAGAGCCTGACTCACCCTTAACTGCTCTTCACAACCAGTTAACAGAGATCTGTGCAGCCACTCTTGTTATCTTTCACAACCACCAGGAGACAGATGGTTAGTGCATAAATGCTGCCAATTAATGAAGAGAAGAGCACAGTACATTGCTTACTCAGATACATACTAATTAAATAAATGAATAACCAAAAGAAATTAAAATCTTGGGTGAATCACTCTAATATACAATCACCAATTAAATAAATACAACAAAGTCACAATGTCTCAGAGACAACAAAGCATCAGAGTCCACACAAAGAAGCAAGATGAAGCAGTAGAAACAAGGAACCTGGATACAGACCCAAAACACAACCCTGAGGAAAAAGCAGCATTGGAACTCCCTGATAAAGAATCCAAAATATTTATATTTAGGTACCTTCAATGGATTGAGAGACACATCAAGAGAAACAGTGACAAAGTTAAGGAAAACATAGACAAAAACCTAGAACAATTTTAGAAGAAAACACAAGAACAAAATGACAAAATAAATGAAAAAAAAAGGTAGAAATGATACAAAATCTACAGTTAGAAATCGAGAAGATTAATACCAAATTTTCATAAATAGGTAACAATTTGAAAGGGCAAAGAGTAGAATCGAATCAATGGAATAAAGAATTAATGAAATTGAAGACAAATACCTGAATACTTACTCAGAAAGGGATCAATCAGAAAAAGATAAAAATAATATGAAGAAAGCCTAAGATTCAAGTGGGATACCATCAAAAGGAATAACCTACATGTGATTGGAATTCCAGGACAGGAAGTGCAAAATAAAACTGCAGAGAAAATTGCCCAAGATCTGTCAGAAGAGAACTTCCTTGATTTTATGAAAGATGAGAATATACCCATTCAAGATCTCTAACAAACTCCAAACAGGATAGACCACAAAAGAAAATCACCAAGACATATCATCATCAATCTCACTAAAACCAAAGACAAAGAAAGAATCTTGAAAGCAGTGCAGGAAAAATGAAAAGTTACCTACAAAGGAGAACCAATAAGAATAAGCTCTGATTTCTCAGCAGAAACTGTGCAGGTGAGAAGGCAATGGGACACTGTATATAAAACCCTGCAAAAAAAAAAAAAAAAATTTCCAACCAAGAATTATTTACCAAGAAAATTTGTCCCACATATGTAATGGTGAAATTAGGAGATTTCCAAATAAGCAGGAATTAAGGAATTTT
>NW_006921798.1:5719607-5754384 GCF_000298275.1 Orycteropus afer afer
TCAAGTATAGCAGGGATTGTGGGGCTGGCGCGGGATCAGGCAGTGTTTCGTTCTGCTGTGCATGGGGTCGCTATGAGTCGGAAATGACTCGATGGCACTTAACAACAACAACAACAACAACAAGGAAATTTGTTAAAACCAAAACAACCTTACAAGAGATGCTAAAGGGAGTCCTTTGGATATTGTTATTGTTGTTGTTATGTGCTGTCAAGTCAGACCTGACTTGGTTTTCCGAGGCAGTATCACTATGGAAGTAGATTGCCCCATCTTCCTTCCAAGGAGTGGTTGGTGGGTTTGAACCACAGGCTTCTGGTCAGCATTCAAGTATCTTAGCCACTATGCTACCAGAGCTCCATCATTTGGATAGAGAACAAATAATAGCAAACAACAACTGATCATTAATACACATGATGACATAACCCAGAAACCAACACAGTTATGGAAATATCTAAAGCAAAATAAGCTTACAAGATTGTAAACAGGGAATCAGAGACATCAATTGGCAAGTGAGGACAACTACAAAACAAAGAGAGAGAGAAAAATAGTAGAGTTTCAGAACTTCTAAATGATGAGGAAGTCAAGACAATTGCAAGAAACAATGGACTGTTCAATACTTGGGCAGAAAATTATAAATCACAGGGTAATCTCAAAGAAAAATGATAAACTGTCACATCACAATGAAAAAGAGGACAAACACAATTGTTTAGCACTAAAACAGCAGCAACAAAGGAAATGATAACATGATTCATAACAAAAGTGAGCTCAGCACAGAAAATTATATGGAAAAAGAACTAGGAGCACCATGAAAAAACACAGAGCAAAATGACAGCAACAAACTCATACGTCAATAATTACACTCAATGTCAGTGGATTAAATGCACAATTCAAAGGGTTGAGAGTTTGTAGCCTGGATTACAAAACATAACCCATCAATCTGCTGTCTACAAGAGACAAAGACAAAAACAAATTAAAAATCAGAAGTTGGAAAAAGATATATCAAGCAAATAGCAACCAAAAAAGAGCAGGAGTGGAAATATTAATTTCTGATCAAAATGATTTTAAGACAAAAACCACCCTGAGACAACGAAGGACGTTATATACTAATCAAAGGAACAATCTAAAAAGAAGATATAACCATAATAAATATCTATGCACCCAATAAAAGAGCCCCAAAATACATCGATCAGACTTTAATAGAATTGAAAAGACAAATATATGACTACACAGTGATAGCAGAAGACTTTAATACACCATTTTCAATGAAATATAGAACTGGAAAGATACAACAGATGCAAAAGAACAAAACAGTATAATCCATCAATGTGACCTTATAGACATCTACAGAGCACTTCAACCAACAACAGCACAACATACATTCTTGTCCAGTGCACACAGAACATTCTGATGATAGACCGTATGTATGTTAGGCCATAAAGCAAGCCTCAATAAGTTTAAAAACATTGAAATACTGCCAAGCATCTTCTCAGATCACAATGCTATCAAATTAGAAATCAACAATATGAAGATCAACAGAAAAAGAGCAAACACGTGGAAACTGAACAACACACTCCTTAAGAACAATGGGGTGATAGAAGAAATGAAAAAATTCATTGAATCAAATGAGAATGAAAACACAACATACCAAAATCTTTGGGACACAGCAAAAGCAGTGATGAGAGGACAATTTATAGCAATAAATGTACATATCAAAAAAGAAGACCCAAAATCAATAACTTAAACCAACATCTCCAACAATTAGAAAAAGAAGCAAGAAAAGCCTGCAGTCACCAGAAGGAAAGAAATAATAAAGATTCTAGCAGAAATCAATGAAATAGAAAATAGAAAGACAATAGAAAAAAATCAACAAGACTAGAAGTTGGTTTTTTGAAAAGATTAGTAAAATTGACAAACCACTGGCAAATTTAACAAAGGAAATGGGGAAGAACATAAAAATAACATGAATAAATGAATTAGATGACAACACAACAGAACTAACTGAAGTAAAAAAGATAATACAGGATACTATTAAGAACTGAACTCCAGCAAATTTGAAAATCTAGAAGAAATAGACAGATTTCTAGAAACACACTACTTACCTAAACTAACACAGACTGAGGTAGAAAAGTTGAACAGATTCATAACAAAAGAAGAAATTGAACAAATCATAACAAATATTATCAACAAAAAATATTCTGGTCCACATAGTTTCACTGGAAAATTCTACCAAATGTTCAGAGAAGAACTGACACCAATCCTACACAAAATATTCCAGAAAATAGAAAAGGATGGAATCCTCCCTAACTCGTTTTATGAAGCAAGCATAATCTTGATACCAAAACAGGCAAAAACATCACTCAAAAGGAAAACTACAGACTAATATCACTCATGAATGTTGTTGTTATTGTTAGGTGTGCTATGCACAGCAGAATGAAACACCACCTGGTCCCATGCCAGCTCCATGATCCTTGCTATACTTGAGCCCATCATTGCAGTTACTTTGTCAATCCATCTCATTGAGGGCCTTGCCCTATTTCGTTGACCCTCCACCTTACCAAGCATGACAACCTTCTCCAGGGAGTGGTCCCTTTTGACAACATGACCAAAGCAGGTGAGTTAAAGTCTGACCATTCTCACTTCCAAGGAGCATCTCGTCTGCACTACCTCCTGGACAGATCTGTTAGTTCTTTTAGAAGTCAATGACACTTTCAGCATTCTTTGCCAGCACCACAACTCAAAAGCATCAATTCTTCTTCGGTCTTCCTTATTCATTGTCCAGCTCTCATGAGGTGATTGAAAATATTGTGGCTTATGTCAGGGGCACCTTAGTCCCCAAGGAGACATCCTTGCTCCTCAGCACTTCAAAGAGGTCCCTTGCAGTCAACTTGGCCAGTGCTATATGTCATCTAATGTCCTGACTGCTGCCTCCATAGGTGTTGATTGTAGAACTAAGCAATGTGAAGTCTTTGACAACTTCAATATTTTCTCCATTTATTGTAATGCTGTTTATAGTCCAGTTGTGAGGATTTTTGTTTACCTTATATTGAGATGTAATCCACACTGCAGACTGTATTCTTCAATCTTCATCAGTGAGTGCCTCAAGTCATCCTCACTTTCAGCAAAGTTGTGTCATCAACATATCACAGGTTGTTAATGATTCTTCCTCCAATCTTGACACCACTTTCTTCTTCATATAGTAAAACTTCTTGGATTATTTGTTCAGCATACAGATTGAATAAGTATGGGGAAAGAATACAACCCTGACACACTCCCTTCTTGATTTTAAACCATGCAGTGTCCCCTTGTTCTGTTTGAACAACAGCCTCCTGGTAAATGTACAGGTTTCTCATGAGCACAATCAAGTGTTCTGGAATTCCCATTCTTCTCAATGTCATCCACTATTTATGATCTACACAAATGCCTTTGCATAGTCAATAAAGTACAAGTAAACATCTTTCTAGTATTCTTTGCCTTGAGCCAAGATCCATCTGACAACTAAGATATCCCTTGTTCCACATCCTCTTCTGAATCCAGCTCACACCTCTGGAAGTAGTCTGTCAATATACTGCTGCAACCAGTTTTTAATTATCTTCAGTAAAATCTCACTGCCGTGCAATATTAATGATATTGTTCTATAATTTCCACATTCTATGGGATCACCTTTCTTTGGAATGGGTACAAATACAGATCTCTTCCAATCAGTTGGCCAGGTAGCTGTTTTCCAACTCTCTTGGCATAACCGAGTGAGTGCCTCTAGTGGGGCATCTATTTGTTGAATCATCTCAATAGGTATTCCATCAACTACTGGAGCCTTGTTCTTCGCCAATGCCTTCAGTGTAGCTTTGACTTCTTCCTTCATTACCATTGGTCCTTGATCATATGGCATCTCCTGAAATGGATGAAGATCTACCAGTTCTTTTTGGTACAGAGACTCCGGGTATTCCTTCCATCTTCTTTTCATGCTTCCTGCATCTTTCAATATTTTGCCCATAAAATCTATCAATACTGCAAATCTAGGCTTAAATTTTTTCCTCAATTCTTTCAGCTTGAGAAATGACAATCACATTCCTCCTTTCTGGTTTTCTAACTACAAGTCTTTGTACATTTCTTTACAGTAATTAGCTTTGTGTGCTCAAGCTGCTCTTTGAAATCTTCTGTTCAGCTCTGTTATCTTGTCATTTCTTCCATTTCTTTTAGGTACTCTCCACCCAAGGGCAAGTTTCAGAGTCTCTTCTGTCATCCGTTTTGGTCTTCTCATCTTTTTAGTGACCTCTTGCTTTTTTTGTGGATGATGTTCTTGATGTCATCCCACATTCTGGTTTTTGGTCATTTGTGTTCAATGCATCAAATCTATTCTTTAGATGGTCTCTAAATTCAGGAGGGATATATTCAAGATCGTATTTGGCTTCTGTGGACTTGTTTTAACTTCAAGTTGAACTTGCATGTGAGCAATTGATGATCTGTTCCACAATCAGCTCCTGGCCTACTTTTGACTGAAGATATTGAACTTTTCCATTGCCTTTTGCCACAGATGTAATCAATCTGATTCCTGTGTATTCCAATGGTGAAGTCCACATGTATAGTTGCTATTTTTGTTGTTGAAAAAAGATATTTGTAATGAATAAGTCATTGGTCTTGCAAAATTTTATCATGAGATTTCCAGCATCATTTCTGTTACCAAGGCCAAATTTTCCAACTACCAGTGGTTCTTCTTTGTTTCCAACTTTTGCATTCCAGTCACCAATGATAATTAACACATCCTGATTGCATGTTTGGTCAATTTCAGACTGCAGAAGCTGATAAAAATCTTTAATTTCCTCATCTTTCACTTGGGTATTTAGTGCATAAATTTGAATAACAGTCATATTAATTGGTCTTCTTGTAGGCATATGGGTATTATCCTATCTGACAGCACTGTACTTCAGGACAGATCTTTAAACATTCTTTGTGATGGCGAGCACCATGCCATTCCTCTTCAAATGGTCATTTCTGGCGTAGTAGACCACATGGTGGTCTGATTCAAAATGGGTAAAAACAGTCCATTTCAGCTCACTAATCCATTTCAGTTCACTAATGCCTCAAATAGGAGCTCTGGTAGTGTAGTGCCTAAGGCACTTGACTGCTAACCAGAAGGCTGACTGCTAACCAAAGGCTTCTTTCCTTGGAAAGAAATGGGGCAATCTACTCCCATAGTGATACTGCCTCAGAAACACAAGGAGGGGTCGCTATGAGTCGGGTTCGACTCAACAACACATAACAACAACAACAATGCCTTGGATACCAATCTTTATGCATTCCATTTCATTTTTGACAACTTCCAATTTTCCTAGATTTGTACTTCATACATTCCATGTTCTGGTTATTAATGGATGTTTGCAGCTGTTTTTCCTCAATTTGAGTTGTGCCACATCAGCTAATGGAGGTCTTGAAAGCTTTATCTTATCCATACCAGCAAGGCTGGTTCTACTCTGATGATGCAACTCTTTCCTGGTCCTATTTTGAGAGCCTTCTGATCTAAGTCGCTTATCTTCCTGCACTGTATCAGACAATGTTTCGAGGCTATTTATAAAGTTGCACAGTAATGTATCAAACAGTGTTTCTCTGGTATTCATAAGGTTTTCCCTGACCAATTCTTTGAGAAGTGAATGGTTTCTTCCTTCTTCCTAGTCTGTCGTAGTCTGTAAGTTGTTGAAACCTGTGCACCATGTTCAGCCCCACTGAGTTTGAAACACCGGTGGCACAACCTCAAGCCTCACAACATGTCACCACAGTAGGACATACTGACAGACAAGTTTGTCTCCCTCAGCTGTTTAAAACTTCTCTACCCTCCCCACCCACCCCTTACATGGATCCCTGCCTCTTTCCTGCCACTTGGGGGCATGGACTGTGTACGCCACCTTACCTGGATACCTGCTGCTGCTTCCTCACTCTGTCCTGGTCTCTCTCTCTCCTGGATTTTTCTCTGCTTTCCCCTTGCTTCAGAGGGCCATGTTCTGGGTCCCTGGCCTTACCTGGATCACTGCCAGTGCTTCCTTGCTCTGTCCTGGTCCCTGCCCCCTGGTTTTTTCTCTGCTTTCTCTGAATTTCCCACTGCTTGGGAAAGTCATGGCCCTCCTGAGAGGTGGGGAGCAGTAAAAAGCTGGAGGGAGGGGACTAGGACAGAGTGAGGAAGCAGTGACTTGGGTCTCTGGTCTTATCTGGATCCCTGCTGCTTCTTCCTCACTCTGACCTGGTCCCTCCCACACCCCCCAGCTTTAGCAATTAGAGAGATGCAAATCAAAACAGCAATGAGATATCGTCTTACCCCAGCAATAATAGCAAAGTTCAAGAAGACAGAAAATAACAAATGTTGGTGAGGTTGTGGAGAGATTGGAACTCTCATACACTGCTGGTGGGACTGCAAAATGGTACAACCATTGTGGAAAATAGTATGACCTTTCCATAAAAATCCAAAAATTGAAATACTATTTGATCTGACAATTCCATTACTTAGAATATATCTTAAAGAGGTGAGAGACAGAACTTAAACAGAAATATGCACACTCATGTGAATCGCAGCACAATTCGCTATAGCAAAGAGATGAAAACAACCTAAGGACCTATCAGCAGAAGAATGGATAACCAAATTATGGTACATTCACACAATGGAATACCTATGTTAAAGAATAATGAAGAATACATGAACCATCTCACAACATGGATGAATCTGGAGAACATTATGCTAAGTGAAATAAGTCAATCACAGAAGGACAAATATTATATAAGCCCATTATTGTAAAAAGTCAAGGAAAGGTTTACTTATGGAAGGGAACCCATTTTTAGGTTACTGGGGATGGGAGAAAAGGGGAGGGAAAATTTCGGACTAGTTGGGGGTTACATGTTGATTTGACGGGAGGTATAGTAGAGAAAGAGTCTGTGACCAGCATGATAACATTGGGGAAAGGAAGGACACTGAAGTGTGCACATAAGATATAGACAACAGAGGCAAATAATAGCATATGCAAAATACTGCATTACCATTAACATCAAACACCATGCAACAGACAAATGCATAGACAAGTGAGAAGGTCAGGTGGGGGTCGCCGAACAGGAATATACCCTAGACCAAGGAGATTTAGCTTAAGATAAACTTACTTATGCACTTGTGCTACAAAACTAGCCACACCTACTTTGGAAGCAACAGAAGACAGAGTGAGAGTAACCTCTCAGAGTCAATCATACACCTTGAGAGAGAGAATCACTGGGCCTGCCAACTCGGGACCATAGTCTCAGATGACACCAAACTCAATTGGCACAACATAGTACATTAAAACTTTGTTTCACATCCTACTTTGGTGGGTAGCAACTGGGGTCTAAAACCTTTCAAATGACCATCTAAGATGCAAATATTGGTCTCCTCTCATCTGAAGCAAAGAAGAATGAAGAAAATCAAAGTCAAGTGGAAACAATTAGTCCGAGGATATGATGATACAATGGGCCAAGACCAGAAGACCTAGATAGTGCCCAGTTACCAATGCCAACTACTCAGAAAGGGCTTAAACCTCAAGATCCTGGACAGAGTGGGAGTACTAATGTGGAAAAATCTGAAGAACACAAAAATGACAAGAATTACTGGTCAGATGGGGTCTTTTGGAACCTGCAAAACTATGGCCCCAGGTTTCCCTTTGGGCTTAGAATTAGACTCACTCCCATGAATTGGCTCTCAGTCCAACAGTAGAAAGACCTACATGCAGCATACTTATCCCAAGGTGATGTACCAACCTACTCTAGGGAGATACACCCCTTAGAGCAATTGGCACTGGAACACCAGAGGGACAGTATTCCCATAGAGGGAAAGCTGGACAGATACTAATGCATAGTTAAGAATTAACCGTAGAGACATCCTGGTAGACCAGCAGACCAAGGGCTGATGTGTCCCCAGCTCAACCAGCAAGAGTGATGGTGGAGAATCCTAGGGTTACTGAGAAATGTTGGGGAAGTGGGAATCCTGGAAATGCTGGGGTGTCTTGAACCTTGCAGATACAGAACATCTGTGCTTGTGGTCATCTAAAGATTGCTGTTGTTGTTATGTGCCATGAAATCAGTCCCGACTCATAGCGACCCCTCCTTGGGTTTCCCAGGTGGTATTACTACGGAAGTAGATTGCCCAAACTTACTTCTGAGGAGTCACTGGTGGATAAATCTGATACATTGAACCCAAATGACCAAAAACAAGAACAATTGTGGGATGACATCAAGAATATCATCCATGAGGAAATCAAAAGGTCATTAAAGAGACAGGAAAGGAAGAAAAGACCAAAATGGATTTCAGAAGAGACTCTGAAACTTGCCCTTGAATGAAGAGTGGCTAAAGCAAATGGAAGAAATGACAAGATGAAAGAGCTGAACAGATTTCAATGGACAGCTCTAGATGACAAAGTCAATTATTATAATGACATGTCCAAAGAGTTGGAGTTAGAAAACCAAAAGGGAGGAACACAGTTGTGATTTCTTAAGCTGAAAGAACTGAAGAAAAAAATTAAGCCTCGAGTTGCAATATTGATAGATTCTATGGGCAAAATATTGAATGATGCAGGAAATCTCAAAAGAAGTTGGAAGGAATACACGGAGTCACTGTATGAAAAAGAATTGGTCGATGTTCATCCATTTCAGGAGGTGGCATATGATCAAAGACCAATGGTATTGAAAGAAGAAGTCAAAGCTGCACTGAACGAAGTGACGAAAAACAAGGGTCCAGGAACTGATGGAATACCCATTGAGATGTTTCAACAAGTGGATAGTGAGCTGGAGACACTCATTCTGCTATGGCAGAAGATTTTGAAGACAGCTACCTGGCCAACTGACTGGAAGAGATACATATTTGTAACCATTCCAAAGAAAGGTAATCCGACAGAATGTGGAAATCATCAAACAATATCATTAATATTACATGCAAATAAAATCTTACTAAAGTTAATTCAAAAAGTGTTGCAGCAGTATATTGACAGAGAACTTCCAGAAATGAAAGCTGAATTCAGAAAAAGACATGGAATGAGGGATAGCATTGCTATTGTAGATGGATCTTCGCTCAAAGCAAAGAATACAAGAAATACATGTACTTGTGTTTTGTTGATTATGCAAAAGCATTCGATTGTGTGGATCATAACAAATTGTGGATTACATTAAGAAGAATGGGAATTCAAAAACACTTTATTGTACTCATGAGGAACCTGTACATAGAACAGGAGACTGTCTTTCAAACAGAACAAGTGGACAATACATGGTTTAAAATCAAAAAGGGAGTGCATCAGATTTATGTCTTTTCACCATAGATATTCAATCTGTATGCTGGGCAGATGATCCGAGAAGCTGAACTATATGAAAAAGAACATGGGATCAGAATTGGAGGAAGAATCATTAACAACTTGAAATAGGCTGATGACACAAATTTGCTTACTGAGAGTGAGGATGACTTGAAACAATTACTGATGAGGATTGAAGACTTCAATCTGCAGTATGGATCACACCTCAATATAAAGAAAACAAAAATATTCACAACTGAACCTATAAGCAGCATCATGATATATGAAGGAAAGATTGAAGTTGTCAAAGACTTCATATTACTTGGTTCTACAATCAACACCAATGGAAACAGCAAACATCAAAAGACGTATAGCACTAGGCAAATTGGCTGCAAGGGGCCTCTTTCAAGTGCTGAAGAGCAAAGATGTTGAGGACTAAGGTGCACCTGACACAGCCATGATATTTTCAGTCACCTCATATGCATATGAGAGCAGGACAGTGAATAAGGAAGACTGAAGAAGAGTTGGTGCTTTTGAGTTGTGGTGTTGGAGTAGAATGCTAGGAGTACTAGAGGGTACTAAAATGGTCTGCTAAAAGGACTAACAAATCTGTCCCGGAAGAAGTGCAGCCAGAATGCTCCTTGGAAGAGAGAATGGCCAGACTTCACCTCACCTACTTTGGTCATGTTGTAAGAAGAAACCATTCCCTGGAGAATGATATCAGGCTTGGTAAAGTGGAAGGTAAATGAAAGAGGAGAAGGCTCTCAACAAGATGGATTACACAGTGGCTACAATGATAGGCTCAGGTATATCTGGAATTGTGGAGCTAGCACAGGACTGGGAAGTGTTTTGTTCTACTGTCCATAGGGTCGCTATGAGTCAGAGATGACTTGCTGCCACCTAACAACAACAACAGTTAAAAATGGCACAGGGAGGAAGTAGTAACAGGGATAGGAGGGGAGGAGAGTTTGCTATGGTTGAGGATGTGAAATCAAATGTACACAAACTGTTGAATGTAAAATAAGTTTTGTTCTGTAAATTTGCACCCAGAGCACAATAAAATTAAAAGAAGGAAAAAAAAATTTTAGTCCATTGGACCAAGTGTTTCATACATCTTTCATTTTCTTCACTCTTCTTTGCTCCAGATGGGGAGAGACCAATAGTTGCAACTTACATGATCATTCATATGCTTTTAAAACAAGAGGACAAAATTTAATCCATAGCAAGGGGCTTAAGGCTACTATCCATGCTTTTTGTAATGTTCTCAAATCACATATGATTCTTTAATGCTCTTAAATCATATATGATATGTATAAGGTTTTTTTTTTTTTTCCAGGTTGCTTCTGTAATGATCTAAAGCTGTAGATGCATAAATTACTTATAAATGTAAACTGAAAAAATTTCTGAACTCAAACATAGAAAAACAGAAGTATTTTAAGTTTGTAAGGAATTTAAGATTTCCTAAAGAAGCCTTTGATCAGGTATGGTGTGATAAAAAAAAAAAAAATGAAAATAACACAATTATTCTTTGTAAACTAGCCTTGAGACATAAACCTAAATAACCCCATAATCTCTCAATTTGAGGAGAATACGGGGCATTCAGATAATCTCTAACCCTGGAGAGAAGACTTACATACTAGTCTTTGACTTCACACTGGTCCTTATTATGTGAAGTCAAGGTGACAAATTAATACATAATCCTTCAATTTCTACTTACTCACTGAAAGAAGGTATAGAGGGGACGTCCCTTTAGTATCTGATTCTCAAAAAAGACAGATTCTAGACTGAGATTACACCTGTTACTGCTGACATCAGACCCTATCTATGAGAGACCGCTACTGAACTTGAGTTGCAGTCAAGCTTTCCTCCTGAGCCCCTCCTAACAGGTGAACATCTAAAGTATAAAGATTTGGACATTAGCATTGTAATTATAGTTGTTAATTCAGATTCTACAGTTCTAAAAAAAAAAAAAATGTCATGAGGACTTACTTGTACATCTTACCAAGGCTACCTTGCAATAAACTAAAGGAGTTTTATGCATGTCAAACCTGAGTATTTCTATTAATTTCTAAGATTTAAGTCAAAATCCTGCATGGTAGTAGGAAAGCCAGATTGGTTATTGATAAAAAGTAAACAGTTATATTTTTTAAAACATCTGAATAGCTGTGTGAGTTAAATTTCTGGCCTTCTTCCACTGGATTTAGGAGCCAGAATGAATAAAAATATTATGGACGATGCCTTTAAAAATTGGAATTTTATGCAGCATGGATGATATCATCAAACTTTATAAATTGTTCTAATGCTCTTTTTTGGATGAGAGTTTGTAGAAAAATTTTGTATATTCATACCATGCTTAGGCTGCTATCCTGATTATTTTTGCATATATTATATAATGTGAATTTTTGCATGTATAAATATTCTCTAAAATATGTTTTTAATATCTGTAGAATATTTAAATTGATTTACTGAAATGCATTTACATTTTTACCTATATTTGGATATGAAATCACATTGTGCAATTAATAGGAATAATATAAATGTAGAAGCAGTTTTTACTATATCTCTAAATACTAATTTGGTATATTTTCCCTAAAATTGGAATTTGTGAGTCAAAATAGATGATGATTTTAAAAGTTGGCTTATACTGCCAATTTGGTTTCCAAAAGTTCTATGAAAATTTAAATAGCTACTGGAAGGGATGAAAGTGGAAATCCTGGAGTACCCTTTTTTGGATTATATATCATTGTGAATTTTTGCTAATGTGGCAGGTCAAACATTGCACCCATTTTTTAATCATAACTCTTTATTATCACTGAGAAATATGATGATAAATAGTAACTGGAAGGAACCAGTAAAAATATATATTCTGGACCTGGAAATCCTAAACATGTCATTTAAAACTATATAACCAATTCTAGATTTTAAACTAATATTATTCTAGAATTCTCTTTACTTGGAAGAACTTAAAGTACAGTAGTCATGGTCAAATTTTATAAAATAGATTATTTTTTTCTTTTCTTATCTGAGTCTCCTTATCCCAGATTTTAAGTCATTAAGTGATAACATTTATTTTCAAATGAGGCTTGATTTGTTTAATTATAAATCTTTTAATATAATTTGAATATTATGATTTTCACTCAGGGGATATTTATTTTCAGTATCACTATGTGCCAGGATATGTGCTGAAGTATGAGATATAGTCTCTGTTTTTAAGACATTCATAGTCATAGAGGTAAGAGGGAGCAGGAAACTGATGAATATGTAATTAACTATAACATAATTCTATTATAAACTTATTAAAGTTAGAGAGAGAATGTGTATAATGGCATATGATAAAAGTATGAATTTTTAACCTCAAGAGAGCGGTTTACCACTATCTCCCAAGTACCCAACAAATATCCTTACACATAGATGACACCACATAAAGTTCACAGTGGCTAATCAAATAGTGTTTGATGATAATAGAAATATGAAGCATTTGTTACCATAATAGTATTTGTGTATTGTCATTATATACTTATAATGATAATTATTGAATGTAAGCAAAATATCAGGAAATTATTATCAATCATATAAAGAATAGATTTTTCTATCACATATTCACACATACCAGGTAACCACCCCCCCCAATGATTATTGAGGAAATTCAAATATAATTTATTTAAGTATTTAACATTAAGTCATTAATTTGAAAGTAATGTTTATTTGAGAAAGAATTAAAGACTCAGGGGCAGAGATAAGATGGCATCTTGCTAGCATAATCTGCCCATTCTGTCATCACAGAAAACTGAAAATCTGAGTGAAACAAATTGTGATCCAGGGATTCTGAGATTCAAATGAGAAGATAAAGAACTATACTGAGCACCAACTGGAAAAGAGAAACAGACTAAGATTAGTGACTGGGAAAGAGAGAAGAAGCTGGACCATCCAAAGTGGGGGCATTTTAAATAAAGACACAAATGCTGGTAAGTGGGGGGCGGGAAGTCTTCATGGTATCCACATAGCGACAATGACACATTGTGAATAGATTGGGAGGATTTCAAGGTGAACAATAGATATATGTGAGTTGTGAGAGAAATGGGCAGGGAAATGGATCATGGTTAGAAGTGACACAAGTGGCTATAGAGAGAGGAAGGAACAGGAGAGGAAATCAACTTAAGCTAGGTTTGGTGAAAGGCTTCGGTTGGGGCAGTTGAAGAAATTGGGCTTGGGACAAACTCTTGCTCATTTAAATCTGGGTAAGAAAGGGACAAACAGCTGTGAAGCCCTGTCCTCACCAACCCTGACCCAAGGATGCCTTCACCTCTAGTAGCCTAAATCAGTGGCTGAGACTCACCTGCTGGGCACCTAATGGACTGATAGAAGTTCTTCACACTGAAACAAGAGGCAGAACTCTTTAGCCTTCTCTCTCAAGAAGGCTCACTTGCAAGTGAACAGAAAAGACCTGTGTTGGGTGGTTAGAGTAGATAGTATTAGGGTGGCTTTCCACTAGAGTCTAGGCACAAGTTTCATCTACCCAGAAGGTAGCTAGACCCATGCCAGTGAATCATGACTGGTGAGCCATAATCTCTGTCCCTAAAAGTACAGCTTCCCTATAATAATAGCAAAACCTCTCCCACCACAGGCAAGCCAATAGCCAAGGAAGTCCTATAGCCATCCACAACCACCCACTCCAGATAAAGAGGCTGCAGCTATCCCTCCCACCAAATATGTCACTGGTGGATCCATGAACAAAACAGGCAAATACCTAAAGCTATTTCAATTGGTGGATCCCATTAATGCTAAGCTCCTTTCACCTCTGCATGCATATACCTGCAGAGTATAGTTTCTGCTACACTTGCCTGCTCCCAGGTCTGCCACTTAACCATAATTACAAAAGTTCCTCCTCTTCAGATTCCTTTATTTTCTCTTTCCCTCTTTCACTATCATTCTTCCTTTTTACCTGCTTATTTCTCCCTCCTCTTCTTCATCTTCTCAAATTTTAACCTCTCAAGTTGACCACCCATCTTTTTTTCTCTTTTTCTATATTTCTTATCTTTTGTTTTTATTCTTTTTTTCTATTCCTTCTCTTCCTCTTTCCCTTCATTTTTATATTTCACTTTTCCTGCCCCATCTAAAAGGAAGAGGGCATTAACTCACCACTGGCCAGCCATTTCAACTGCACCAACTCCTCTACCCAGCATACGAGCACCACTATAAGCCTCTACACCACTGGATCAATAACTCATAGTGGACAACTCCTGTTCATTCCAACTGCAGCTCTTCTTAACATCAAAAAGAGACCCAACCTAAATTCTCATCAGTTATTCCACCAATCTGAAGATGGCTAGGGAGTGCCTCAGTTCTTTCAAGTTAATAATCAAAGGAATACACCTGCTCGACTCATCCAAATACATTAAACACACCAATGCATGATCAACAAATAAAAACAAAATAAAAATGTCTCAGAGAAAACTGACATCTTCAATTCAAACAGAGAAACAGGAAAAGATAGAGGAAGAAAGTGACCAAAATACAGAACTAGGAAATCTCCCTGAGGAACAGGTAATAGAACTACTTGAGAAGGAAAAATTACTTGAGAAGGAATTCAAAAGATTACACACAAAAAACAAACAAACAAACAAACAACAACAACAAAAATATATGACTTTCCAAGAGCTCAGGAAAACTATAAACAGAAGCAGGAAAAAAACTGACAATACCTATAAAGAATTCAGGAAAATCTTACAAGAAAAAAAAATGACAAAATAGATAGACAACTAGAAACAATACAAGAAGAACAATTAGATATCCAGAAGATGAACACAAAAACTATAGAGATAGGTAACACTTTGGAAGAACAAAAGGGGAGAATAAAATTGGCTGAAGAATGCATATCTCATATAGAAGACAAATCCATTGCCACAAGCTGTGTGAGGAAAAAATCAGAAAAGAGAATCAAAAGAAGTGAAGAAAACCTAAGAGTTATTTGGGAAGATCTAACACATACCTGGTTGGAATTCCAGAACAAGAGGAGCCAAAACAAAACAAAACAAAACAAACAAACAAACAAACAAAAAAAAAAAAACACTGCTGTGCATGGGGTCGCTATGAGTTGGAAACTACTCGAAGGCACTTAACAACAACAACAACAACATTCCTGATTTAAAAAAAAAAAAAATCTCAGCAAAACAGGAATAGAAGGGAAATTCCTTGACATAATAAATGGCATATATGCAAAACCAACAGGCATCACTATTCTCAATGGAGTGATACCCAAAGCATTCCCTTGCAAACAGGAAGCAAGCAAGGTTGCTCTCTATCACCACTTCTATTCAACATTGTATTGGAAGTCCTAGTCAGGGCAATAAGGAAGGGGAAAACAAAACAAAATAAAAAAGACATCCAAATTGGCAAAGAAGAAATAGAACTGTCTCTATTTGTAGATGACAGGATCCTATACATAGAAAAACCAAGATACTCAGCAAGAAAACTGCTGGAACTAATTGAAAGAGTTTGGAAAGTGACAGAATACAAAATCAACATACATAAACCGGTCAGATTCCTCTACATCAACAAAGAGATCTCTGGAAAGGAAAACAATACTATTTACAATAGCTACCAAGAAAGTAAAGAATACCAGAAAGATGTTTACTTGTGTTTTACTGATTATGAAAACAATTAGATTGTGTCTATGAGAACAAATTATGGCTAACAATGAGAAGAATGGAAATTCCAGGACACTTAATTGTGCTCATGAGGAACTTGTATATAGACAAGGAGGCTGTTGTTTGAACAGGAGAAGGTGATACTCCAAAAAAAAAAAAAAGCAAAAAACCCTCACTGCTGTCAAGTTGATTCCAACTCACAACAACCTCTCCTTGGGTCTCAGAGGTGGTATTTCTATGGCAGTAGATTGCCCAGTCTTCCTTCCAAGGGCAAGGGTGGGTTAGAACCACCAGCCTTCTGGTTAGCAGTCAAATGCATTAGACATTATGCCACCAGAGCTCATGGTTTAAAATCAGGAAGGGAGTGCATCAGGGCTGTATCCTTTCATCATACTTATTCAATCTGTATGCTGAGCAAATAATCTGAGAGCCTCGACTATATGAAGAAGAGCATGGCATCAGGATTGGAGGAAGACTCATTAACAACCTGTGATATGTGGATGACACAACTTTGCTGGCTGAGAGGGAGGATGAAGATTAAAGACTTCAGTCTGTAGAATGGATTCCACCTCAACATGAAGAAAACAAAAATTCTCACAAATGGACCAATAAGCAGCATCACGATAAATGGAGAAAAGATTGAAGTTGTCAAAAACTTCGTATTATTTGTTTGTACAATCAACACCAATGGAAGCGGCAGTCAAGAAATCAGACAACATATTGCACTGGGCAAATCTGTTGCAAAAGACCTCTTTCAAGTGCTGAAGAGCAAAGATGTCTCTTTGAAGACTAAGGTGCACCTAACCCAACCCATGTATTTTCAATGGCCTCATATGAATGTGAGAGCTGGGCAATGAAGAAGGGAGACAGAAGAAGAGTTTATGCTTTTGAGTTGTGGTGTGGGCAAAGAACGCTGAAATACCATGGACTGCCAAAAAAAAAAAAAAAAGTCTGTCCTGGAAGAAGTGCAGCTGGAATGCTTCTTGGAAGAATGGCCAGACTTCATCTGACCTACTTTGACCATTTTGTCAGAAGGGATCATTCTCTGAAGGGGCTATCTTGCTTGATAAAGTGGAAGGTCAATGAAGAAGGGGAAGGCCCTCAAGGAGGTTAATTGACACAGTGACTGCAATGATAGGCTCAGGTATAGCAAGGATTATGAAGCTGGCACAGGACTGGGCAATGTTTTGTTTCGTTGTACAAAGGATCACTATGAGTCAGAACTGACTCAACAGCACCTAACAACAACAACAACACCAAGAAGATAAAACACTTAGCCATAAATCTTACCAGGGACATATAAGACCTATACAAAGAAAACTGCAGAACACTGCTACAAGAAACGATAATAGACCTACATATATGGAAGAATATTCCATGCTCATGGATAGGAAAACTGGACATGTTAAAATGTCAATACTACCCAAAGCAATCTACAGATTCAATGCAATCCCAATCCAAATTCTATCAACATTCTTTAAGGAAATAGAAAAGCTAATCACTAATTTTATATGAGAAGGAAAGAAAGCTCAGATAAGCAAAACACTACTGAAGAGGAAAAAAATGTAGGTCTCACACTTCCCAATCTCAAAACATACTATAGAGCCACAATAGTCAAAACAGTCTGGTGTTGGTACAATAATAGACACATACACCAGTGAAACAGAACTGAGAATCCAGAAATTGATTTCTCCACATATAACATATGGACAGGTGATCTTTAAGAAAAGGCCAAAACCCATTGAATTGGGAAGAGATAGTTTCTTCAACAAATGAAGCAGGTAAGACTGGATATATATTTTCAGAAAAAATGAAACAAGATCCATACTTCACACCATACACAAAAATGAAATCAAGATGGATCGAAGACCTAAATGCAAAACCCCAAATTATAAAGTTCATCAAAGTAAAAATAGGGACAAACTTAGGGGCTCAAATGTATGGCATAAATAGAGTTTCAAGCATAACTCAAAATACACAAATAGCAGAAGAGAAACTAGGTGACTGAGACCTTTTAAAAATCAAGTACTTATGTGCATCTAAAAACTTTACCAAAAGAGTATAAAGAGAATTGGCAGATTGGGAAAAAAAAAAGTATATATATCTGGCAGGGACATGTATGACAAGGGAATTATCCTTAAAATTTATGTTGTTGTTGTTGTTATGTGCCATGGAGTCGGACCCAACTCATAGCAACCCCTCCTTGGGTTGCTGAGGCAGTATCACTACAGAAGTAGATTTCCCAACCTTCCTTCCAAGGAGTGGCTGGTGGGTTTGAACCGCCAGCCTTCTGGTTAGCAGTCAAATGCCCTAAATTTATAGAAAACTTAAATATCTCAACATAAAAAAAAAAAAAAAATCACCCACTTCAAATAAGGGTAAAGAACATGAATACATATTTCATCAAAAAAAGATATTCAGGCAACCAATAAACATATGAAGAAATGCTTGTGATTATTAGCCATTAAACTCATTGCCATTGAGTTGATCAAACTCATAGAAACCCCTACCTGGGTTTCTGAGGTGGTGTTTCTCTACAGAAGTAGGTTGCCCAATCTTCTTCTGAGGAGTGGCTGTTGGGTTTGAGCAGCCAGCTTTCTGGTAAGCAGTCAAATGCCTTAGGCACTATGCCATCAGAGCCATTAGAGAGATGCAAATCAAAATAAGAAGGAGATATCATCTCACTCCAGCAATGACAGCAAATCTCAACAAGACAAAAAGACCAAATCTGTCAAGAGTGTGGAGAGATTGGAACTGTTGTGTACTGCTGGTGGCACTGTAAAAAGTTACAACCTCTGTGGAAAATGGTATGTCATTTCTTAAAAAAGTTGGAAATAGAAATACCAACAGCAGTCTCATTACTAGGAATATATCTTAAAGAGGTGAGATCTGGGACACAAAGAGATGTATGCACAGTCATGTTCATCACAGCATTCACAATAGCAAAGATATGGAAAAATAAGTGCCCATCAACAGATGAATGGGTAACCAAACTATGGTACATACACACAATGGAATATTATGTCACAGAAAAGAAAAATGAAGAACAGCAAATCACCTCATAATGTGGGTGAACTTGGAATACATTACACTGAGTGAAATAAGTCAATCGGAGAAGGATATATATTGTGAGTCTGTTATTGTAAAAAGTCAAGGAAAGGTTTACACAGGGAAGGAATTTGTTGTTGTTGTTCCTGGTACCAGAGATTGGAGGAGAAGGAAAGGGAGGGAAAATAGATAGGTAATTAAGAGTCAGGTTTGATATGGGTGAAGAGAAAAGCAATATAACAAAAGCTTGTGACTAGCACGACATTATTAAGGAAAAGGAAGACATAGAGAGGTGCACAAGAGGTACAGACAATAAAGGCAAATACTATTGCAGACATAACACTTCATTATCAATAATAGCAGATACTAATATATGGATGAATACATAGATAGACAGGTATGGACAAGGAAATAAGGGTATACCCATTACCATATATAGGATAAGAAGCTCTGCTGGCTTAGTGCCTAAGGCATTTGACTGCTAACCAGAAGGTTGGTGGTTCAAAACCACCAGCCACTCCATGAAAAGAAGACTGGACATTCTACTTCCGTAAAGATTTACTGACTTGGAAACCCAAAGGGGGTTGCTCTGAGTCGAAATCAACTCAATGGCAGTGAGTTTGATTTGGTTTTTGGTATACAGAGGTTAGGCAGATAATATTCCTACATACGTATTTGTGTGTGCTATAAAAATGTCAATATACAGTTTAAACATAATATGAGGCAAAATTAGGATAACTTCTTAGCTACAAATAAGCATCTTTAAAGAGTAGGCCACTGGATCTGTGGGCTGGGGACAATGTCATGGAGGCCATCAAGCTTAACTGACATAACATGGTAGAACTTTGTTCAATAATACTGGGGTCTTAAAAGCTTGTGAGTGGCCATCTAAGTGGCAACTATTGGTCTCTCTTCCTCTGTAGCAAAGAAGAACGAAGAAAATCAGAGTCCCATGGAAACAGTCCAAAGGGCTAATGGGCTATGAGAACCTAAACTTATATGACCCAGATCAGAAGAACTAGATGGTGCTGGACTACCAATATCAATCCCTTGTAAAGGGATGAAAATTAGAGATCATATATAGAGTGGGAAAAGAATGTGGAACCAAACTCAGACTCATAAAAAAAATAATAAAAATAAAAATAACAGGTTTACTGATCTGATAGAGACTGGCAAAACCCCTGAGAATATGGCCTCGAATTATCCTTCACACCTAGAATACCTGGAATTGTTCTTACTCCCATGGCATGGCTTAACTCTCAGCCAAACAATGGACAGGTCTATGAGCTGAATAGATTTGATGCATTGAACACCAATGACTGAAAACCAGAGGAATTGTGGGATGACATCAAGAATATCATCGATGAGGAAAGCATTTAAAAGACAGGAAAGGAATAAAAGACTAAAATGGATGTCAGAAGAGACTCTGAAACTTGTCATTGAGCAAAGAATAGCTAAAGCAAGTGGAAGAAATGACAAGATTAAAGAGCTGAACAGAAGATTTCAAAAAGTGCTTGAGCCGACAAAACCAATTACTATAATGAAATATGCAAAGACCCGGAGTTAGAAAACTAAAAGGGAAGAATACTCTTAGCATTTCTCAAGCTGAAAGAACTGAAGAAAAAATTCAAGGCTCAGGTTGCAACACTGAAAATTTCTTTGAGCAAAATATTGAATGATGCAGGAAACATCAAAAGAAGATGAAAAGAATACACAATGTCACTGTACCAAAAATAATTGGTTGATGTTCATCCACTTCAGGAGGTGGCATATGATCAAGAACCAATTGAAGGAAAAAGTTGAGGCTGCACTGAAAGAACTGGTGAGGAATAAGCCTCCAGGAATTGATTGAATACACTGAGATGTTTCAACAAACAGATGCCCCACTGGAGGCACTCACTTGGTTATGCCAAGAAATTTGGAAGACAGCTACCTGGCCAACTGACTGGAAGAGATCTATATTTGTACCCATTCCAAAAAATGGTGATGCTACAGAATGTGGAAATTATCAAACAATATCATTAATATTGCATGCAAGTAAAATCTTACTGTAGATAATTAAAAAATGTTGCAGCAGTATATTGACAGAGAATTTTCAGAAATGCAAGCTGGATTCAGAAGAGGATGCAGAATGAAGGATATTGTTGATGTAAGATGGATCTTGGCTCAAAGCAAAGACTATCAGAAAGATGTTTACTTGTGTTTTATAGACTATGGGGAAGCATTCAATTGTGTGGATCATAAAAAAAAATCATGGATAACATTAAGAAGAATGGGAATTACAGAACACTTGATTATATTCATGAGGAACCTGTACATAGAGCTGAAGGCTGTCGTTCAAAAAAAGCAAGGGAATAATGCATGGTTTAAAATCAAGAAGGGAGTGTGTTATGGTTGTATCCCTTCACTATACTTGTTCAATCTGTATGCTGAGCAAATAATCTGAGAAGCTGGACTATATGAAGAAAACCATGGCATCAGTATTGGAGGAAGACTCATTAACAAACTGCGATACCCAGAGGACACAACTTTGCTTGCTGAAAGTTAAGATGACTTGAAGCACTTACTGATGAAGATTAAAGACTACACTCTGCAGTATGGATTCTACCTCAACATAAAGAAAACAAAAATTCTCACAGCTGGTCCAATAAACAGCTTCACAATTGATGGAGAAAAGACTGAAGTTGTCAAGGACTTCATAATTACTTGGTTCTACAATCGACACCAATGGAAGCAGCAGTCAAGAGACCAGACAACATAAGGCATTGGGCGAATTGGCTGCAAAAGACCTCTTTCAAGTGCTGAAGAACAAAGATATATCCTTGAAGACTAAGGTGTGCATGACATAAGCCATGGTATTTTCAATCACCTCATATACATGTGAGGCCTGGACAATGAATAAGGAAGACCAAAGAAGAGTGGATGCTTTTGAGTTGTAGTGTTGAGAAAGACTGCTGAGGGTACCATGGACTGCTAAAAGAATACATCTATTCTGGTAGAAGTGCAGCTGGAATGCTCCTTGGAAGTGATAATGGCCAGACTTGGTCTCACTTACTTTGGTCATGTTGTAAGAAGGGACCATTCCCTGGAGAAGGATATCATGCTTGGCAAAGTGGAGGGTCTGTGAAAAAGGGGAAGGCCCTCAATGAGATGGATTGACACAGTGACTGCAATGATGGGCTCAGGTGTAGCAAGGACCATGGAGCTGGCACAGGACGGGGCAGTGTTTCATTCTGCTTTCAGTACATAGGGTCACTATGAGTCAGAGACGACTTGAGGGCACCTAACAACAACAATAACATGACCTGAACACCTTGCACCAGGGAGGTGCATTCCTTAGAATAATCAACATGGGAGATCAAAAGAGCAGCTTTTGCACAGATGGAAATACAGGACTGCATCAATGCACAGGAAAGAAGGACATAGGGAAAGGGTAATCACAGGGGGAAGTGGGAGGTGAGATGTTACATCATAGGGAATGTAACCACTATCACAAAACATAACGTGCATGTGAAGTGTTGAATGTAAAATGATTTTGCTTTGTAAAATTTCACCCAAACCATAGTAAAAAGTTAAAAAAAGTTAAAACTCACAATTTATAATAATCATGTCATTTGCAAATACTGTTCTTTTCTACTTTCACATTTTATGAATCCAGTTTACTCACCCCTTAAAAATATCTTGGATGTTAATGTCTTTTTTTACTTGCCAAACCCATGTTTGACAAGTCACACAATTTCCAGAGTGCTTTGTTTTTGCTTCTAAAATGCTTGAGTAATTCTTATAATTTATCTGCTATTTTATTGGTGAAAATTGCATTTTAAGCCATAAGTATTTATTCTCATTCCTTTAAGAGACTTGACTTTATTTTTCCTGTCTGCATGCTGAACATAATAATCAGAGAGGCTAGACTGTCTGAAGAGGAACACAGCAGCAAGATTGGAAGAAGAATGATTGAGAACTTATGATATGTAGATAACACCATCTTGCTGCTGAAAATAAAGAAGACCTGAAGCACTTACTGATGAGAATCAAACACTACAGCCTTCGGAAAGGATTATACCTTAACATAAAGGAAACAAAAATCCTCACAACTGAACCAATAAGCAATATGATAAACAGAAAAGTTTGATGTTATGAAGCGTTTCATTTATCTTGAACCAATGGCCATGGAAACAGATGTGAGGAAATCAAAAGACATATTGCATTGGGAAAATGTGCTGCAAAATACCTCTTTAAAGTGTTTGTGGTAGTTATGTTTGTGTGTCAACTTGGTTGGGCCTGGTTGAGTGGCTGGGCAGCTGGTGGTAGTTATTCTCCATGATGAGACTGGCAATCAACTCCATGGTGGGATCTACCACAAGCAGCTGAGTAGCTGCCTTTGGGATGTGGTCTGCTTCCTGTATATAAAGAGAAGCTTTGAGAATGGTCTCTAGACTATGGCATGCTTGGACCCTGTATGTAGCTGTGTTGTTGCTCAGCAGCATGCAATGCTCTGCCGACCTTGGGACTTACAATGGACCTAAGTAATGTCCTGCCGTGTGGTTTGGCAACATTGGGACTATGTCTTTTTACTTGCCAACCTTGGGGCTTCTCATCCTCAGCAGCTAGCAGCTGTCTGAGTAAAGAAATGCCTCTGTCTCCAGTAGTCTGGGAGCAGGAGGTGGGGCTGGACGTCAAAGTTGAGGGGCTTTCACCCAGCCCATAGAGCCTGATACTTTGAACTCAGACTTAAAGCCTCCGAATTGTAAGAATAAATTCCTGTTTGTGAAGGCCATCCCATTTGTGGTATATTCTTGTCAGAGCAGCACTAGGTAACCAGAACAGTGTTAAAGAGAAAGATGTCATTTTGAAGACTAAGGTGTACCACATCCAAGCCATGGTATTTTCAATTATCCCATATGTGTGTGAAAGCTGGACAATGAATAAGGAAGACCAAAGAAGGGTTGCCTTTGAATTGTGATGTTGGTGACAAATAATGAAAATACCACAGACTACTAGAAGGATGAACAAATCTATCTTGGAGGTACAGTTAGAATGCTCCTTAGAAGCGAGAATGGCCAGACTTTGTTTCACCTACTTTGGTCATGTCGTCATAAGGGACCAGTCCCAAGAGAGGGATATCATACTTGGTAAAGTAGTGGGTCAGTGTAAAATATGGAAGAGCCTCAATGAGATGGATTGACACACTGCATTCAATTGGCTCAAGTAAAATAATGATTGTGAGGATGGTGCAGGACAAGGCATTGCTTCATTCTGTTGTATGTAAGATCACTATGAGTCAAAATTGTCTCAATGGCTCCTACAACAACAAAACCAAACCCATTGCCTTCGAGTCTGTTCTGACTCAGTGAATTTATAGGACAGAGTGGAACTTCCCCAGAGAGTTTCCAAGGCTGTAATCATTACAGAAGCAGATTGCCACATCTTTCTTCCTTGGAACAGACTGCTGAGGTCAAACCACTGACCTTTTGGTTAGCAACTGAACGCTTAACCTCTGTGCCAACAGAGTTCCTTTTATTTGTCCTATAGATGTATTTTGTGGTTTAAATAACATGACCGCTCACTGAATCACTTAGTCAACTGTTCATTTAAAAAATGCTTTTTAAAAAAGATAGTCAGGTCTTCTTTATTTTTTTAGGTTAAATCTCAAGAATAAAAGGAATAACAATTAAATTTACAATAAATTGCTTCACTTCCTTCCTTTTTCTTTCTTTCCCCTCAAACTGATTCCATCAGGCAGGTTATACAAGCATTCAGCACTGTCATTGAGTGAACAAATTTCAAGCCAAGTTGTCTGCAGTATGTAAGACTTTGTTTTCAAGTAAGAGAATAGGCCATAAGGGTAGTGACTTTGTAAAGATTTTAGTATCAGATCATTTCTTCCTTATATCAATAATTTGGGAAAACTTTTGCCTTATATTAAGATTTAAAATATTATTCTGCTTGCAGATTATAAAAATAAAAATTGGCCTTAAAGTGTATATTAAGCAGTAATTTTACTGATAGGTAAAAGAAAGTTTAGGCACAGAAGACTGTAAATTATTTTTTTCTGTTCAGATATTGGGACTACTCAAACATGGTTACAGTGTAGAAGGTTGGTGTTTCAAACCCACCAGCTGCTCTGTGGAAGGAAGACTGGACAATCAACTTCTATAAAGATTTACTGCCTCAGAATCCCTAAGGGGGTCACTATGAGTCAGAATCGACTAAATGGCAGTAAGTGAGTGAGTGAGACCCTGTCACAAACTCTAGACCAAGAGTTTCTTGAAAGAGGGGCCCTCTTTTGCTTACTGCTGTTGAATTGATGAAATAACTAGACACTCTTGTGTCCTCATTTTTTTTCCTTGTTTGTTTCTCTGAAAGAGTTCTAAATGTTACGAATATATATTCCACTAGATTTTGAATTAATATACTCTCATCAGTGGAGAGTAAAGATGTCTGCCAATATCTTCTTCTATCTCTTTTAAAGCTTTTAAGCTCGTAAGGTAAGTGCTCAATCAAGGATGTTAATTGCATGAGAATGGGAAGAAGGCATTTTCCTGAAGCAGCATTCCATTAGATCTCCATGAGACTAGAATAGAAAGGGTGGAGAATGACCTGAAAATGTAGATTAGATTTGTCTGGAAAGGTAATGAACCTCTAAGTGAGCATAAGCTAAATTCATATTCCTAATAAAAATGGAAACGAGCCAGGTTTCAACTCTCATTATCAAAATTTTTCATGACTCCCATCCTTACTCATTTCATGCACAAAGCATCTTTTCTGACAAATCTTTATGTCTCCTGATTTAAAAAAAAATAATAAGGTCCCTGAAATTGTCTATATTTTGTCAAAGGAAATTAAGAAGAGATTATCTTAATTATATCTTATTTATGTCTAATCTGTGGTCATATTATCAGTACCTAAATCTACAACTGATACAATATATATATATTTATACATATATTTGAAAGAAAGAATGAATAATTGTTTGCACTTTAATATATAGTTATTGCAATGAGTGTAAGAATAAACTAACTTTATATTTTAAATATTTAAAGACACTAATATATAATTAGAAATACAAATTAATGTTAGTAAATAATAAAAATTTACCCTTCCAAATAATCTTCTAGATTTATATAGACCTTTATATGTCCATATTTAAAACAAAAATATGGAACAAAAAAACACTCAATATATACTAATAAAAAGAATGCTTCAGTAGAACTACAGTCAGCAGCTCATTTTACTCAAGCAATATTTAAGACAGGTTGAAAGAAAGTATCAGTACAACCATGAACTTTGGATAGTGTACTGTTCATGAGAATTGAAATTAAGTTTTATGCAAGGGACTTAGAGGTTAAGATAATAATTATTATAATTTATAATAATTGATTTAGTAATTTGAATGACTTCCCCTCATAGTTCTACTAGATCTTGAAAGGAAGTGAGATACTCTTCTACCAGGAGTACCATTTCGTTGAACCCAAAGATATGAGCATTGCCTAGTAGCATAGTGCCTAAGGCACTTGACTGCTAACCAGAAGGCTGGCGGTTCAAACCCACCAGCCACTCCTCTGAAGGAAGGTTGGGCAATCTACTTCCGTAGTGATACTGCCTTGGAAACACAAGGAGGGGTTGTTATGAGTCAGGTCCGACTCGATGGCACACAACAACAACAACAGCACACTGATTCATTATAATGATCATGCAAATCTAAGGTTGTTGCTATATATCATGGCAAAAAGGAACGTTTCTGGGACAATAGGGATACGATGGTTCTCTCTGACTGCTTTTGCACACATTGATGAATACGTGAAGGTCAAGTACAGCATCTATGACTTGATGAGGGCAACCTACCACCCAGACAATTAAGTGATGGAGAACTAACTCATGAATCAGTGCAAGCAACCTAGACCAGCAGAAGGGCTGCCTGACTGTTTTGGGAGATCTGAACTTTGCGTAGAAGGAGTAAGATAAGAAATATTGATTATAGCATCAGGATCCAATGCTGCAATGGAGATCATAACTTTACCTGATAACTTTCTTGTCATTAGTCTTTTTGTTTTTCTTCTAGCATTCAACCAGTCATTACCTTGAAGTGTCAATAATGAAATGGTTTAAATGTACAGTATGAGTAGACCTGAGTAATGTAAAGAGTTGCCAATAACAAATGGGGATTCTTGTGAAAAAAACAAAATTCTTTCCCTCTTAAAGCTTGTACTTTAGCAGAAAAGTACATGTTTATTATTTGTTGGACTCAGTAGACCAAAATGTGGCACACGGTTTTCACATGGTATTTTTTAAAGGAATATGCTTCACACTTTCCTGTTTATAATCTTTCAATAGCTATATCATCCTTTTAGATTAAATCCTCAAACTCTTAACAATGGTTCAGGAGAATGTAAATGATCTAGTCCCAGCTTACTCTTCCAAAGTAGTATTTCTTAATCTGTTTAATCTATTATAGATCTAATGGTCAGTTCAAATGTAGGTCAACTAATGAGATGACTAAAAATCACTGGTGTACTGGAGGTAAACCATAAAAGATGACAATGGTGTTATCAGTAAAGTCCATAATGAAAACCACCTGTGAGATTATATACAGGTGTAACTTGAGTAATTTCCTCAAAGGATATAATTAGTCTTTATATTTGAATAATTTTCTTTCAGAAAAAAAATAGAATTGTGACTATTGGTACTAACTTTGGAATCAGACATGCTGAAGTACAAATCTCCTTAAGAAGGACTCCTGTGTGTATAAAACCCAACCTGAGGAAAACAGCTTAGCAATGATTACAAAATATAATCCTATTATCGAAGTTTTATTAAAATGAGTTTGTAGAAAGTAATTTGGTTGGAAAAAAAAGGGTTTAGAGTATTTGTAGAAATCATGAATGTTTGCCCTTTAATGTTCCTAAATTTTTCTATTGAAATTACAGAAATTAAGTCATTGAATTCTTTTCAAAGGCACTCTGGTGGCCTACAGGTTAAAGCATTTGGCTGCTAACCAATAGGTCGGGAGTTTTAACATATCAACCGATTCTTGGCAGAAAGATGAGGCAGTATGCTTCTGTAAAGATTTACAGCCTTGGAAACCTTATGGAGCAGTTTTACTCTGTCCTATAGGGTTGCTATGAGTCAGAATCAACACAATGGCAATGGGTTTGGTTTGATTTGAAACTCTTTTCAATCATGCATGAATGCAATGGCTTTGTGGTATGTCATATGGACTGAGCTGAACTACATACCCCAGAATTCTGTGTCTAATATGTTTTTGGTTATAGCACACTACAAAAGAAGCAGAAGCATTTGGTAGCTGACACACACCTCCTCCAGTTACTCAATCAAAAACTAATCTAGGTGGTGCTATGTGCAGTTAGACAGATATTCTGATACAATGAGTCTATGAATGCCCACTCTTTTGGAATTTAAGTAAAAATGATATCCATTCATTCATTTATTCAACTAATAAGTATTTATTGAGTGCTTACTTGTATTAACCACTCTGGTAAGTCCTGGTGTTATGGCAGTAAATAAGAAATTGAACTGATCATCCTTTCATGGAAGTTTAAATTACTGAGATAAACATTAAACATTCAATTTCAAACACAGCTGAGAGTAGAAAACTAAATGTAGCTTATTTGCAAATAAATTTTATATCCTTTGAGAAACATTCTCTTGTCTTCCTAAGATGGATTTTTTTTTTTTTTTCTCATTTCTTGCCTATTTATGATAGCACTTATTAGACTTTGTCCTTTTGGTTTATGAGATTTTAAGCAAAATACAATCTAAAACTACATAAATAAAGGGATATTTTTTCATATCTAATCATCAACACATAGAAAACTACCTGTCACATACAGGTGCTCAATAAATATTTACTGGATGAATAAAAATTGTCATAGACATGTTCAAGTCCTTCTTTCATGGGGAATCTGGGTGGCACATCACAGTATGCACCACAATCATTTTATGCTTCATAGATCCATTTCTCTGTATATATTTTGGAAGGAGTTTCCTTAGGATTTTAAGAGAATTTCAAAATAAGAAGGTACTCTAACAAATTTGTGGGACTGAAAGTCAAGTGGCAAAAAGATCCCTGGCGATCCCACTGTTAAGTACTTGACTGCTAACTGAAAGTGTGGCAGTTCAAACCCACCCAACAGCTCTGTGGCAGGAAGACCTGGCAATTGGCTTTCATAAAGATTATGTTGTTAAGTGCCATTGGGTCGTTTCCGACTCATACTGATCCTATGCACAGCAGAATGAAACACTACCCAGTCCTGTGCCACCAGCTCCATGGTCCTTGCTATGCTTGAGCCTATTGTAGCAGCTACCATGTCAATCCATCTCGTTGAAGGCCTTCCCCTCTTTCATTGACCCTCCACTTTACCAAGCACTGACATCTTTCTCCAGGGAATGGTCCCTTCTGACAACATGACCAAAGTAGGTGAGATGAAGTCTAGCCATTCTTGCTTCCAAGGAGCATTTTGCCTTCATATCCTCCAGGACAGAACTGTTAGTTCTTTTAGCAGTCCATGGTACTTCTAGTATTCTTCACCAGCACCACAACTCAAAGGCATTAACTCTTCTTCAGTCTTCTTTATTCATTGTCCAGCTCTCACATACATATGAGGTGATTGAAGATATCATGGCTATGTCAGGCGCACCTTGGTCCTCAAGGAGATATCCTTGCTCCTCAGCACTTGAAAGAGGTCCTTTGCAGCCAACTTGCCCAGTGCTAGATGTTATCTAATGTCCTGACTGCTGCTTCCATTGGTGTCGATTGTAGAACCAAGCAATATGAATTCTTTGACAACCCAATCTTTTCTCCATTTATTGTGATGCTGCTTATAGATCCAGTTGTGAGAATTTTTGTTTTCTTTATACTGAGATGTAATCCATACTGTAGACTGTATTCTTCAATCTTCATCAGTAAGTGCCTCAAATCATCCTCACTTTCAGGAAGCAAAGTTGTGTCGTCAACATATCACAGGTTGTTAGTGATTCTTCCTCCAATCTTGATGCCACATTTTTCTTCATATAGTCCAGCTTCTTGGATTATTTGCTTGGCATACAGATTGAATAAATATGCGGAAAGGATTCAACCCTGACACATTTCCCTTCTTGATTTTAAGCCATGCAGTGTCCTCTTGTTCTGTTCGAACAGACAGCCAAAAAACAAAACAAAACAAACAACAGACGGTGCAATTCTACTCTATCACATGGGGTTATTATGAGTTGAAATCAACTCAATGGGGCCCAACTATAATAACAAGTCAGGTGCAACATGGAAAAGAAGAGTCAGGCAGCCCATGAAAATTAACCTAGCTTATTATACTCTAGGTTTTCCAACTGGTTCATTCTTGTTTGACCCCCTGGTGAGAATTTGCATTTCCACCCCAGATGTACTGAATCAAAATCTACATTTTAACAAGAATACACCAGTTGATTCTTACAAATCTCAGGTTATTATTATGTATGCTTTTATATATGTAAGAATCACCTGGAGCTCTTGTTGGTTTTATTTCTATGAATTTCATCTGCTGTAGTCCATGTGTATAGTTACCATTTATGTTAAAAAAAAAAAAAACTATTTCTAATGAATAAGTCATTGGTCTTAGAAAATTTTATCAAGTGATCTTTTTTTTTTTTTTTCCTCACCAGGCTGTTTTTTCCAATTAACAATCCTTCTTCTTTGTTTCCCACTTTCTCATTCTGATCACCAGTAATTATCAATGCATCTTGATTGAATGTTTGATCAATTTTGGACTGAAGAAGTTGGTAAAAATCTTCAATTTCTTAGTCTTTAGCATTGGTGATTGTTGTATAAATTTGGATAATAATCTTTCTAACTGGTCTTCCCTATGGGTGTATCATCGACAATGTTGTGTTTTAGGATATATCTTAAAATGTTCTGATGATGAATGCAATGCAAGTCCTCTTTCAATTTGGCATTTCCAGTATGGTATGCCATGTGATTTTCAAATTCTAAATGACCAACACCAGTCCATTATTAAGTTCCATTTTATTTTTGATATCTTTCAATTTTCCTACATTCATTATTCATAAATTCCATGTTCTGTTGCTAATGGATGTTTGCAGTTCTTTCTTCTCATTTTGAGTCATGCCACTTCACCAGAAGAAGGTCCCAAAAGCTTTACTCCATTCATGTCATTAAAGTCAACTCCACTTTTAGGAGGCAGCTCTTCGACAGTTGTATTTTGGGTGACTTCCAACATGAGGGACTCATCTTGTAGCACTATATTTGACAATATTCCACTACAATTCTTAAGGTTTTCACTGACCTTTTTTTTTTTTCTTTCAGTAGATTGTCTGGTCCTTCCTCCTAGTCTCTCTTAGTCTGGAAGGTCTGCTTAAACTTGTCCACCCTGGCTGATCCTGCTAGTGTTTGGAATACCAGTGTTGTCAGTTCTAGCCTCACAGCAACACACAAGTCATCACAGTAGAACAAACTGATAGATAAGTACTGGGGATTCTGTTGAAATGTAGATTCTGATTCAGTATGTCTATGATGGAAATGCAAATTCTCACAGGAGGTCAAGTCAAATGAACCAATTATACAGTTATACTCATAGTTCCAGCACACCATGATGAGGGTCACATAGAGGGTTGCATCCAAGTACAGGTAACAACAAGCTGGAATTGTAGGATAGGGCTTATGTATGGCAAGTAGAGCGACATTAGCTACATTCATGGGCTTCCTAGAGATTGGGCATTTTGAATAATGTCGCAGACTCAGGAAATATGGGGGATGTCCCTGGTTGTTGGGTACCTGGCTCTAGGGCTATTAGGATGGGTACACACTGGTCCAAAAGTGTGATAATCTGATAAGGAGAATCTACTCAATGAACTGCTCCATTGAGAGCCTCAAAACTAGGTCAAGAAAGCATTATAAGAAAATAGTATTGTAGAAAATTAATAAAATTAACTGCAACCATCAACACTGCTGCTATCGGGGATCAAATACTATTCACCTCATTCCCTTTTCACTATCCAGTCTAGATTTCTCTAACCTACATTTATGACCTCTGTTAGTCTCAGTGTCTTTCCCGACCTTCATCTTTAAAGTGTCTGGGCCTCTGGTCACTCTACCTTTCCCAAGTTAGGGTCTTTGGATTTGTCTGCTTAGTACAAAATTGGAAAAATGAGTTTCAAGTGGCATCCAGATGGATAATCTCAATGCCAAACATATCCTTCCTTGTCCATTGTGTAATATAGCAGGTCTAACTTGGGTCAGTAACAGCAGGTCAATTACTTCTACAAAACTGGTAACTTTCCTTTACTTTCTTTATTTTTTTCTTTTTCTGATTTTCTCTGGGCAGAATGACCCCAGTGCCAAGATGGCAGTGTCAATTTATAATCCAATAACTCTTTTGTTATAGCCCCTGATGGAAGTGTTTTCCTTTAGCAACCAGGATCTTCAGACATCCACAACCTAAAATGTAGGGCAAGGAGTTTTAAGTCCTCATGTGAGTGTTTTGGAACGACGCTAAGCAGAACTACTTCTTCCATCACTGTGTTCCAAGATTCACATTGTCTTTTTATTGAAAACACACACACACTCAAACACACAAAAAACAACCAAAACTCACTACCATCAAGTTGATTTTGACTCCAAGTGACCCCTCATTGGGTTTCCCAGGTGATATCTCTACAGAAGTAGATTGTCCGGTCTTCCTTCTGAGGAGTGGCTGATGGGTTTGAACTGTCAGCCCTCTGGTTGGCAGTCAAATGCCTTATTCACTACTTCCCCAGAGCATACAAATAATTTCTATTCAAAGTGTATATTGCATCCTGAAAAATGCTTTCCTCTTGCATAGTGTTGCCTCTGAGCTGTTATTTCAGCTCTATCATTAATAAGACATCCCAACACTATCAGATCAGAAGCTTATTCAGTATTTACACAAACATAGGACCCATAATCTTGTGTTCAGTTCAGTATCATTTTTTTTCTGAATTGAAAGAACCATAGTTATATGAAATATCATGTTAGTACATCACAGACATTCCAGGACCTCAGAGTTTAGTGGTGAAGCTTTGTAGGTAGGAAGGGAAAAATCATTTTTCGAACAGGATCTGTTTCTGTTTGAATGAATTATTGACCTTTCCAGGAAGGAAAGGACTCAATGTAGTCAATTTGCCATGAGATAATCTACCACTTTTTCTTTATTTGTCAGTTAGTCATAAGAAATTCTGAGTATGTCCATAGCTGTCAAGCTGTCAAGTTAAATATTAAACACTGATGAATAGTGGTAGATGATGTGGTAATATTGGCTAGGTGCTCATGAAGATTGCATGTATCCTCTTGTCCTTCTTGTGCTCATCGCCACTTGCATCTCTTTCATTTTACAATATATTGTTGCTGTTCCCACTGTTCTTATCTTGATGTGTTTGACAGAACTGATGATGGTCACTTGGTGTCCCATAATCAATCACTCCATCTCTGCCAGTATCCAGTACCAAGTCAGGAGTTATCTTTAAAGAGGTTTCTAATTATACACTGAAGATGGCATGGCCCTGCTGCAGATTCCTAGGTGTTGTAATTCCTCCAGATGAGCTGACCATGGGGCACATGTTCTCATTACTGATATGGCTGATATCATATGGTTTATTGATTCATATAATTGTTACCACAGCTAAAATATACATTAAGGCACTTTGGTGTTATCCAGTATGTGTTTTGGAGTAGTAACCTGTGCACTTCATGAATCTACAGATTTCTTCAAGGCTTTGAGTTTTCTATTGAGTGATGAAAGATGCCAGATGTAATAATTTATCCTTTAGTTTGTTTGAGGTCTCCTCACCTGCCCCTGACCACTGGACAGACAAAAAGTTTACTGACGTAGCAGGTCCATTAATTGTTGTGGGATATATTTCTAACCATAGCACTCACATTTTATGAAGGCTTTGAAATTTTTACTTGTCTATTCCAAGTATCATGATGGTATCAATATGGTGGATAAAAATTATATTCTCCACAATGTCTAGATGGTTCAGATCAAATATATTATGACAGAAAGGTGGAATGTTTTTATATACATACTTAAAGGAGAAGTGTGAGTGTGAATCGCTGTTCATTCCATTTGAATATGAACTATTTCTAGTTATCTTTTCTGATAGAAATGAAAAAGAGTACTTTTGCCAAATCAGTGGTCACATAACATACCTGAAGTTTAGTTAATTACTTATCAGTGATACCACAGCTGGTACCGTAGTGGCAATTGGAGCTAATATTCAGTTGAGTTTATGGTACTCTACTTTCATTCTCCAGTGTGCACTAACTTTTGCAAGGGACAGACTGGTGAATTAAATCAGGATAGTATAGTGAACACCACCCTGCAACATTTATTGAGATATAATTTACAAACAATGAATGAACTCATTTGTTGTATTTAAATGTTTTGGAAAAGTAAACACCAGTATAGCCACCATTAAAATCAACTTATAGAAGAGTTTCATCACCCTAAGAAGTTCTCTTATACCCTTCCCTTCTTATTCACCACTCTCCACAAATGCAAACCCTGAAACAGACAATCATTGTTCTGTTTTCTCTCTCTTTAAGTTAGATAATTCTTAGAATTTCTTCTATGTTTGGCTTCTTTCACTCACTGTAATATCTTTTCAGATTCACGTAGATTATTTCCAGTACTAAAAATTTGTCTCTTTCAATGACTGAATAGTATTTCATGATATAACCAAAAAAAAAAAAAAAACCCACACTCACTGCCACTGAGTTGGATCCAACTCATAGTGGCCCCTCCTTAGGTTCCTGAGGCATTATCACCACAGAAG
>NW_006921798.1:5759919-5766593 GCF_000298275.1 Orycteropus afer afer
TGGTGCGGGATCGGGCAGTGTTTCGTTCTGCTGTGCATGGGGTCGCTATGAGTCGGAAACGACTCGACGGCACTTAACAACAACAACAGCAATGCCATGTGATTTTCAAATTCTAAATGACCAACACCAGTCCATTATTAAGTTCCATTTTATTTTTGATATCTTTCAATTTTCCTACATTCATTATTCATAAATTCCATGTTCTGTTGCTAATGGATGTTTGCAGTTCTTTCTTCTCATTTTGAGTCATGCCACTTCACCAGAAGAAGGTCCCAAAAGCTTTACTCCATTCATGTCATTAAAGTCAACTCCACTTTTAGGAGGCAGCTCTTCGACAGTTGTATTTTGGGTGACTTCCAACATGAGGGACTCATCTTGTAGCACTATATTTGACAATATTCCACTACAATTCTTAAGGTTTTCACTGACCTTTTTTTTTTTTCTTTCAGTAGATTGTCTGGTCCTTCCTCCTAGTCTCTCTTAGTCTGGAAGGTCTGCTTAAACTTGTCCACCCTGGCTGATCCTGCTAGTGTTTGGAATACCAGTGTTGTCAGTTCTAGCCTCACAGCAACACACAAGTCATCACAGTAGAACAAACTGATAGATAAGTACTGGGGATTCTGTTGAAATGTAGATTCTGATTCAGTATGTCTATGATGGAAATGCAAATTCTCACAGGAGGTCAAGTCAAATGAACCAATTATACAGTTATACTCATAGTTCCAGCACACCATGATGAGGGTCACATAGAGGGTTGCATCCAAGTACAGGTAACAACAAGCTGGAATTGTAGGATAGGGCTTATGTATGGCAAGTAGAGCGACATTAGCTACATTCATGGGCTTCCTAGAGATTGGGCATTTTGAATAATGTCGCAGACTCAGGAAATATGGGGGATGTCCCTGGTTGTTGGGTACCTGGCTCTAGGGCTATTAGGATGGGTACACACTGGTCCAAAAGTGTGATAATCTGATAAGGAGAATCTACTCAATGAACTGCTCCATTGAGAGCCTCAAAACTAGGTCAAGAAAGCATTATAAGAAAATAGTATTGTAGAAAATTAATAAAATTAACTGCAACCATCAACACTGCTGCTATCGGGGATCAAATACTATTCACCTCATTCCCTTTTCACTATCCAGTCTAGATTTCTCTAACCTACATTTATGACCTCTGTTAGTCTCAGTGTCTTTCCCGACCTTCATCTTTAAAGTGTCTGGGCCTCTGGTCACTCTACCTTTCCCAAGTTAGGGTCTTTGGATTTGTCTGCTTAGTACAAAATTGGAAAAATGAGTTTCAAGTGGCATCCAGATGGATAATCTCAATGCCAAACATATCCTTCCTTGTCCATTGTGTAATATAGCAGGTCTAACTTGGGTCAGTAACAGCAGGTCAATTACTTCTACAAAACTGGTAACTTTCCTTTACTTTCTTTATTTTTTTCTTTTTCTGATTTTCTCTGGGCAGAATGACCCCAGTGCCAAGATGGCAGTGTCAATTTATAATCCAATAACTCTTTTGTTATAGCCCCTGATGGAAGTGTTTTCCTTTAGCAACCAGGATCTTCAGACATCCACAACCTAAAATGTAGGGCAAGGAGTTTTAAGTCCTCATGTGAGTGTTTTGGAACGACGCTAAGCAGAACTACTTCTTCCATCACTGTGTTCCAAGATTCACATTGTCTTTTTATTGAAAACACACACACACTCAAACACACAAAAAACAACCAAAACTCACTACCATCAAGTTGATTTTGACTCCAAGTGACCCCTCATTGGGTTTCCCAGGTGATATCTCTACAGAAGTAGATTGTCCGGTCTTCCTTCTGAGGAGTGGCTGATGGGTTTGAACTGTCAGCCCTCTGGTTGGCAGTCAAATGCCTTATTCACTACTTCCCCAGAGCATACAAATAATTTCTATTCAAAGTGTATATTGCATCCTGAAAAATGCTTTCCTCTTGCATAGTGTTGCCTCTGAGCTGTTATTTCAGCTCTATCATTAATAAGACATCCCAACACTATCAGATCAGAAGCTTATTCAGTATTTACACAAACATAGGACCCATAATCTTGTGTTCAGTTCAGTATCATTTTTTTTCTGAATTGAAAGAACCATAGTTATATGAAATATCATGTTAGTACATCACAGACATTCCAGGACCTCAGAGTTTAGTGGTGAAGCTTTGTAGGTAGGAAGGGAAAAATCATTTTTCGAACAGGATCTGTTTCTGTTTGAATGAATTATTGACCTTTCCAGGAAGGAAAGGACTCAATGTAGTCAATTTGCCATGAGATAATCTACCACTTTTTCTTTATTTGTCAGTTAGTCATAAGAAATTCTGAGTATGTCCATAGCTGTCAAGCTGTCAAGTTAAATATTAAACACTGATGAATAGTGGTAGATGATGTGGTAATATTGGCTAGGTGCTCATGAAGATTGCATGTATCCTCTTGTCCTTCTTGTGCTCATCGCCACTTGCATCTCTTTCATTTTACAATATATTGTTGCTGTTCCCACTGTTCTTATCTTGATGTGTTTGACAGAACTGATGATGGTCACTTGGTGTCCCATAATCAATCACTCCATCTCTGCCAGTATCCAGTACCAAGTCAGGAGTTATCTTTAAAGAGGTTTCTAATTATACACTGAAGATGGCATGGCCCTGCTGCAGATTCCTAGGTGTTGTAATTCCTCCAGATGAGCTGACCATGGGGCACATGTTCTCATTACTGATATGGCTGATATCATATGGTTTATTGATTCATATAATTGTTACCACAGCTAAAATATACATTAAGGCACTTTGGTGTTATCCAGTATGTGTTTTGGAGTAGTAACCTGTGCACTTCATGAATCTACAGATTTCTTCAAGGCTTTGAGTTTTCTATTGAGTGATGAAAGATGCCAGATGTAATAATTTATCCTTTAGTTTGTTTGAGGTCTCCTCACCTGCCCCTGACCACTGGACAGACAAAAAGTTTACTGACGTAGCAGGTCCATTAATTGTTGTGGGATATATTTCTAACCATAGCACTCACATTTTATGAAGGCTTTGAAATTTTTACTTGTCTATTCCAAGTATCATGATGGTATCAATATGGTGGATAAAAATTATATTCTCCACAATGTCTAGATGGTTCAGATCAAATATATTATGACAGAAAGGTGGAATGTTTTTATATACATACTTAAAGGAGAAGTGTGAGTGTGAATCGCTGTTCATTCCATTTGAATATGAACTATTTCTAGTTATCTTTTCTGATAGAAATGAAAAAGAGTACTTTTGCCAAATCAGTGGTCACATAACATACCTGAAGTTTAGTTAATTACTTATCAGTGATACCACAGCTGGTACCGTAGTGGCAATTGGAGCTAATATTCAGTTGAGTTTATGGTACTCTACTTTCATTCTCCAGTGTGCACTAACTTTTGCAAGGGACAGACTGGTGAATTAAATCAGGATAGTATAGTGAACACCACCCTGCAACATTTATTGAGATATAATTTACAAACAATGAATGAACTCATTTGTTGTATTTAAATGTTTTGGAAAAGTAAACACCAGTATAGCCACCATTAAAATCAACTTATAGAAGAGTTTCATCACCCTAAGAAGTTCTCTTATACCCTTCCCTTCTTATTCACCACTCTCCACAAATGCAAACCCTGAAACAGACAATCATTGTTCTGTTTTCTCTCTCTTTAAGTTAGATAATTCTTAGAATTTCTTCTATGTTTGGCTTCTTTCACTCACTGTAATATCTTTTCAGATTCACGTAGATTATTTCCAGTACTAAAAATTTGTCTCTTTCAATGACTGAATAGTATTTCATGATATAACCAAAAAAAAAAAAAAAAAAACCCCACACTCACTGCCACTGAGTTGGATCCAACTCATAGTGGCCCCTCCTTAGGTTCCTGAGGCATTATCACCACAGAAGTGGATTGCCCAGTCTTCCTTCCTAGGAGTGGCTGGTGGGTTTGAACCAGCCTTCTGGTTAGCAGTCAAATGCCTTACGCACTATGCCATCAGTGCTCAAAATGTGTTAAAGTTTAGGTTGTTTAGTGTTCACTCCCGAAAGTGAAGCTTTAAAATTTTAGTCAGTAGATATAAAGTACTATACCATTTAGTTTTAATTTTCATCTCCCTTATGACTACTGATGTTGAAAATCTTTTTAGTCAGTCATATATCTTATTTTGTAAAACCTCTGTTCAAATCTTTTGCCCTTTTTCATTAGTTTACTTGACTTATTACATATTTTGCTTACAGTTATTTTGCCAGATATATCTTATCCCAGACTGTGTCTTTCATTTTCATGTGATGTCTTTTGCAAAGGTGATTTTATTTTTAAGTCCAAATAATATACACTTTTGGTTTTTTATACAGATTGTACTTTTATTTCCTTAGAAAATTTTGCCAAAACCAAGCACATGAAGATTTTTCCTACTTTGCTTCTAGAAGTTTTACACTTTCAATGTTTATATTTAAATTCAAAGATGAAAATATAAATATTTATATTTATTCTATTAATTTTCAATATTATATTTGTATCCATTTTCGGTTCATTTTTGCATATATTGTTAGAAAGGTTTTGATGGTTAATATGTGTATGCTATATGTGTCAAATTGGCTAGGCTATGAGTTGTTTGGTCAAATATAAGTCTAGATGTTGCAATGAAAATATTTACATGTGATTAACATATACAGTGAGTTGACTTCAAGTAAAGCAAATTATCCTCCATAATGTGTGGAGGCCTCCTGAAATAGGTTGAAGGCTCTTAGAGTAAAAACTGAAGTATCCCTGAGGGAGAAAAAAAATCTGCCTCAAGACTAATATAGATATCCTGCCAGAGTGCCCAACCCACTGCCTGGTCTACAAATTTCAGAATCCAGACTGCTTCTGTTTCAAACCTGTCACTTCTCTTATAGATTTCAGATTTAAACTGTCAGAATTGCCAGTCTATAGCCTGACCTATGGATTTTGGACTTGCCAGCTCCTTCAATGAAGTAAGGCAATTCCTTAAAAAAATAACCCTTTCCCCTATTCCTCTGTCTGCAAAGTCCTGTATACACATATACAGCCTATTTGTTCTGTTTCTCTGAAGAACATTAGTACATATATATATTTTTTTATTTTGTTATATATAATACATATATATTTTGAAAGAGATTTCTAATTGCTCCAGCAATATTTGTTAGAATGTTTCTTCTTCCCTCATTGAATTTCTTTAGCAATTTTGTCAAAAATCAATTGATAATACATATTTGTCTCTGTTTATAGGCACTTTTCAGTTACATTCATATACATATCTACTATTATAGTAATCTCACACTCTCTTGAATATTATGGCTTTGTGGTAAGTATTGAAATAAAGTATTATATGCAGTCAGATTTTATTATTTTTCAAATTCATTTTTAAACTTTTTTTCAGCATGTTGCATTTTTGAGTATAGATAATACCCATGTTTGTCAAATTTGTTTATAAGTATGTCATATTTTTGAGGCTATTGTAAATGATATTGTGGTAGTTAAAGCTGTGTGTCAAGTTGGCTGGGCCTGGTTGAGTGGCTGGGCAGCTGGATGTAGTATTGCCTGTGGTGAGACTGGTAATCAACTCTATCGTGGAATCTACTGGTAGCAGCTGAGTAGCTGCCTTAGAGATGTGGTCTGCTTCCTGTATATAAGAAGAAGACTTGGGGATAGTCTCTAGTTTATGGCATGCTTGAAATCTGCATGTAGCCGAGTACTTGTTTAGTAGCCTGCCATGCTCTGCCAACCTTGGGACTTTCAATGGACTTGAATTAATGGTCTATTGTGTGGTTTGGTAACATCGGGTCTGTGCCTTTTTACTTGTCAAACTTGGGCTTATAAGTCTCAGCAGCCAGCAGCTGTCTGAGTGATGAAAAGCCTCTAGCCCCAGTGGGCCGGGAATAGGAGGCAAAGCTGAAGCCCAAGGTTGAGGGGCTTTCACTCAGCCCCTAGAGCCTGGCACTTTGAACTCAGACTTAAAGCCTCCAACCTGTAAGAGAATAAACTGCTGTTTGTTAAAGCCATCCCATTTGTGGTATATTCCTGTCAGAGTGGCACTAGGTAACCAGTTGTTGTTGTGTTGTTGTTATGTGCTGTCAAGTTGGACCTGACTCATAGCAACCCCTCCTTGGTTTCCGAGGCAGTATCACTAAGGAAGTAGATTGCCCAACCTTCCTTCTGAGGAGTGGCTGGTGGGTTTGAACAGCCAGCCTTCTGGTTAGCAGTCAAGTGCCCTAGGCACTACACTACCAGAGCTCCTGTACAGATAAATATAGATATATAAATATCCTTTGTTCTTCATTCAAGGCCTGGAGAACCTCTTAGGGTATACAATTGTGTGTTTCTTCAAGAAAAATCAGTTTGTACTTCTACAGAATGATAACTAGGCAACAAAAATTTAGACATATGCAAATAAGCAAATAACTAGAATGAGAAAATTAACCCCTATGTATGTCATCTATCAACACATCATGTCCATCCCTTAATTATTGAATGTTAGGAGAAACTCAACATAACCAAATGCTACTTGATAAAATATAACAATTATTGGGAAGCCTTCTGAATTTCATCCTACTAGGAGCTCTGGTAGCATAGCGGCTAAGACACTTGCCTGCTAACCAGACGGCTGGCGGTTCAAACCC
>NW_006921798.1:5766693-5773488 GCF_000298275.1 Orycteropus afer afer
TTGAACAGCCAGCCTTCTGGTTAGCAGTCAAGTGCCTTAGGCACTAAGCTACCAGAGTTCAGCAGGTATATGTATTTTAAAACTTTATTGTGCTTTGAGCACAATTTTACAAGGCAGATTCATTTACATTCAACTTTTCATACACATTTGGTTTCATGATGTTCATTACAATCCCCACAATGTAACAGCTCCCCTCTTACCTCATCCCTGCGGTTACCCTTCACTGTGTCTTTCTTACCTATGTATTGTTCCCTGCCAAGTTTTCTTCCTGTACAAATGCTGCTCTTCCAATCTCCTATGGTTCACTCTTCTAAGGAGTGCATCTCCCTAGTGTAGCTGTTCAGCTTGTAGGCTTGTCTATTGTTTGCTGAGATCTAATGTACAGGAGTGAGTCCAATTCCAGGCCTGAAGGGTAACTTGGGGCCAGAGTCTCAGAGATTTCATTAGTTTCTATGTGACCAATAATCCTGGTCTTTTTTATATTCTTTAATTTTTGTTCCACATTTTCCCTCCCACTCTATCCCAGATCTCTAATTTTGATCCCTTTCAGAGTGGTTGGCATTGGTAGCCAGGCACCATCTAGTGTTTCTGGTTTCAGAGTCATATAGGCTGAGGTTCCTGTGGTCCATTAGTCCCTTGGACTAATTGTTTCCTTATGTTTCTTATTTTCTTCACTCTTCTTTGCTCCAGATGAAGAGACACCAATACTTGCATATCAGATGGCTGCCCATAAGCTTTTTTTTTTCTTTTTTAAATTGTGATTTAGATGAAAGTATACAGAGCAAATTCACTTTCCACACAGCAGCTCATATACACTTTGTCTCATGACATTGACTACAATTTCCCACAGTGCAACAGCTTCACTCCCACTTCTTCCCCATAGTTACCTCTTCCCTGTGTCCTTCCTTCCCATGCACTTCTGCCCCCTGAGCTGTCTTCCTGTTCATACACAGCCCTTCTTTTATCTCATGATTGTTCTCTCTCAGGAGTGTATCTACCTAATGTAAATGTTCAGTGCATATGCCTAGCTTTTGTTTGACTCGAAGCCACAGGAGTAGGTTCAATTCCAGACCTGAAGGGCAGCCAGGAGCCATAGTCTCAGTGTTTCCATCAGGCACTATCAGACCAGCAAACATGTTCTCTCTCTCTCTTTCTCTTTTTTTTTTTTTTAATTATTTTGAGTTTTGTTCCACCTTGCTCTCCCACTCTATCCAGAATCTCCTACATAGATCCCCTCCAAGTGGCTGACAATGATAGCCGGACACCATCTAGTTCTTCTGGTCTCATAGTTGTGTATGCTGAGGATCACATGGTGTACCAGTCACTTGTGCTAATTTTTTCCATACATCTTTGGTTTTCTTCATTCTTCTTTGCTCTTGATGAGGAAAGACCCATCGTTGCATCTAGATGGCTGCTTGCAAGATTTAAGATTTCAGTTGCTACTCATCAAAGTTGGATGTGGAACAATGTTTTGTGTAGCCGCTTGGAGGGGATCAATTGAGCTTGATGTCCCCTGCAGCTATGGTCCCTAGCCCACAGGTCCAACTACTCACTCCCTCTGGGTAGCTGGCTGTCCCCAAGAAGTGACTACAAACTTGTCCCTTGCCAGCTCTATTATATACCTGGGGATTCTTACAGAACATACCAATACACTTATAGAAACATTGTCTGCCAACCCTATACATGGTCTTGGGCACACTCACCCCTGCATAGACATACCTAATAATTGAGCCTGTCCACTCATCTATCTACCCCCCATATCCATGTTTGCCTTCACTGACAATGCAGTACTCTATGTGAAAATGGGTTCATCTTTGTTGTCTGTACCTTCCATATACTTCTCTATGTCTTCCTCTTCCTCAATGCCACTATAATGATCACTCACATTTGGTATATTGCCTTTCTCTTAACCCAAATCAATACTTGTCTCCACCTATCTAGCAGGGTCCCCTCCTCTCCCCTCCCACTCTTGAAAACCAACAAAGAAAATTTCCTTCCATATAGAAACCTTTCTTTGATTTTTTACAGTAATAAACTAATACAATATTTGTCCTTCTGTGATTGACTTATTTCACTCAGCATAATGTCCTCCAAGTTCATCCACATTATGCGGTGTTTTGAAAATTCTACATTATTCTTTGGAGTTGCATAATATTCCTCTGTGTGTATGTACCATCATTTGGTTATCCATTCTTCTGTTGAAGGGCACCTAGGTTGTTTACATCTTTTGGCTATTGTAAATAGTGCTGCAATGAACATGGGTGTGCATATATCTGTTCTTGTCGTGGCTCTCACTTATTTGGGATATATAGCTAGTAATGCAGTGGCTGGGTTAAATGGTATTTCTAATTCCAATTTTTTAAGGAATCACCATTTTTCTTTCCACAGTGGTTGCACCATTTTACAGTCCCACCAGCAGTGTATGAGAGTTCCAATCTCTCCACATCCTTGTCAGCATTTGTTATTTTCTGTCTTGTTGAACTTTGCTACTAGTGCTGGGGCAAGATGTTATTTTATTGTTGTTTTGATTTGTGTCTCTCTAATGGCTAATGGTTGTGAGCATTTCTTCATGTGTTTGTTGGCCGCCTGAATATCCTCTTTGGTGAAGTGTCCATTCATATCTTCTGTCCATTTTTTAATTGGATCCTTTGCCTTTTTGTTGTAGATATTGAACTTTTCTATAAATTCTAGAGATAAGACTCTTGTCAGATATGTCATTGCCAAATATTTTTTCCCAATCTGTAGGTTCTTTTCTGACTCTTTTGGAGAAGTCTTTGGAAACACATAAAACTTTAATTTTTAGAAGGTCCCATTCATCTAGTTTATCTTCTGCTATTTGTGCATTTTGGATTATGCTTGATAGGCTATTTATGCCATATATTGTTGTTGTTGTTGCTGTTGTTTGCCATTGAGTTGGACCCGACTCATAGCGACCCCTCCTTGGGTTTCTGAGGCAGTATCACTACAGAAGTAGATTGTCCCATCTTCCTTCCAAGGAGTGGCTAGTGTGTTTGAACCGCCAGCCTTCTGGTTAGCAGTCAAGTGCCTTAGGCACTATGCTATCAGAGCTCCTTACATTAGGGCCCCTAAATTTTCCCCAAGTTTTTCCTTGAGGAACTTTATAGTTTTAGGCTTCACATTTAAGTCTCTGATCCATCTGGAGTTAGTTTTTGTGTGTGGTGTGAGGTACAGGTCTTGTTTCAGTTTTCTGCAAATGGATATCCAGTTTTGCCAGCACCACTTATTAGACAGACAATGTCTTCCCCATTTAATGGATTTCGGCCCTTTGTCAAAGAACAGCTGACCATAGGTCGATGGACCTATTTCTGGGTTCTCAATCCTATTCCATTGGTCTTTGGATCTGCCATTGTATCAATGCTAGACAGCTTTGACTATTGTGGCTGTAAAGTAGGTTTTGAGATCTGGTAGCATGAGACCTCCTACTTTGTTTTTCTTCTTCAATAGTGCTTTGCTTATTGGAGGTTTCTTTCTTTTCCATGTAAAGTTAATGACTGGTTTTTCCATATCCTTTTGTACGGTTAGGGAAGTTTCTTTTTATTCTTAGTTTTTGTTGAATAATAGTTTTAGAAATTTGTTTTGGATTTGTTTTCAAGGCCTTTTTCTGTGGCTTGACATAATCATATGCCTGTTTTCTCTTTTTAGTTTGTTAATATAGTGAATAAGTTGATTGGTTTTCAAATGTTAAAGTAAGCTTCAATTCCTGACATTCATCATGATGTGGTGTCTTTTATACATACTTTCCAATTCAATATTTGCTAATAGTTTTAAATGTTTACCTTTATTTATGATGGATATTGATGCATACTTTTCTTCCCTAATAATGTCTTCACTTTCTTTAAAAAACAAGGACATACTAGGCTCATGTAATATATGGATAAGTATTTCCTCTTCAATTTCCAGAAGAATGTATATAGAGTTGGCACTATATTTATTCAATTTTTTTTTTTTTTTTTTTAGTATTTTGTAGTAAGACCATTTGGGCTTGGAATTTTATTCATAAAGATGGTTTAACTACAAATTCAATTTCTTTATTAGATAAAGTGTTACAGAGATTATCTATTTCTTCTTAGTGAAATTTGGTGGTTTCTGTCTTTTAAGGAACTGAATAATTCAACTATTTTGTGAAATTTATTGACAAAAATCCTTCATAATATTCTTTATCTTTTTTAATATAGTTGCTTATAATATTCCTTCATTGCTTTTAAATACCTCTAGAATCTGTACTGATATTAGATCTTTCATTCCTGACATTTGTAATATTTTCTTTTTTTCTTGATTAGTTTGGATAGAGGTTTATCAGCTTCATTTTTTCAAATAATCATTCTTTTGTTTAATTTATTTCCTATTCTGTTTCTTTTTTATTATTTCCTGCTCTGAATTTTATTATAATTTTCTTCTGTTTACTTTGGATTTTACTTGATTTTCTTTTTCTTCTTTGCTAAGATGGAAGGTGAGATCATAATTTAGAATTTTTTTTCTTTTTTGAATTGAATTTCCCCTTTTAGGACTGCTTTAGAAGCATCTCACAAATTTTAATATAGAGTGTTTTCATTTTCACTCAGTTTAAAATTATTTCTAAATTTTCATTTGATTTCTCCATTGACCTATGGGTTATCTAAAGTGTGTTATTTAATTTTCTAATATTTGAGTATTTTCCTGATAATTTTATTGTTTTCCATTTTAATTAGAGATCATATTTATTATGATTTGGATCCTTTTAAATTCATTGAGACTTAGTTTTTGTCCCAGAATATGTTATCACTTGGTGAATATGCCATATGCATTAAAGGAAAAATTGTGTGCTACTTTTACTTGTGGAGGTGCTCGACAAAAGCCAGTTAGGTCTCATTGTTAGTAGAATTAAAATCTTATATAGTCCTACTAATTTTCTGTGTTCTTGTTTATAAATTGTTGAGAAAGGAATATTAAAATCTTGAGCTATAATTTTGGATTTTTCTCTGCTTTCAGTTTTTATCAGATTTTGTTCCATATATTTTGAAACTCTCTTATTAAGTGCATTAGTGCTAAAAATTCTTAAATCTTCTTGAAGATGGCTATTTCATCATTTTAAATTGACCCCTCTATCAGTATGAAATGGTCTCATTATCTCCAGTAATGTTCTTGTTTGGTTGTCTGCTCTTACGGACAGTAATCTAGTACTCCATCTTTTGTTCAGTGTTAGGATGTTGTATATTTCCATCTTTTTTCATTTTTAGTCTATTTGGTATTTATAGCTCTGGTAGCTTAGTGGCTAAGACACTTGCCTGCTCACCAGAAGGCTGGCGGTTCAAACCCACCAGCCACTCCTCGGAAGGAAGGTTGGGCAATCCTACTTCCGTAGTGATACTGCCTCGGAAACCCAAGGAGGGGTCGCTATGAGTCGGGTTTGACTCGACGGCACATAACAACAACAACAACAACATTAGAAGTATATTTCACATAGGAAGCATAGAGTTGAGCCATGCTTTTAAATTCAGTGTGATAATCTCTCCCTTTAAAAGGGGTTATCTAAACCATTTACTTTTAATATAATTAATGGAATGGCTAGATTTAAGTCCATTGTAATTTGTTTCCTATTTTTTCATCTGTTTAGTTTTATTACAGGCAATCCTTGGGCTAGGAATGAGATCTGTTCCTGTGTCTTTAAGAATGTGTAGGTCAATGAAAGCAGGTATATGAGATTCTTATTTAGCCTTACTTTAGCTCAGGAAAAGGCTTGAAGTCTTTTCAATGATTTATAAAAAGCTATACATGCAGCAAATAAAGGTGTTGTGATGAACATCTTGCTGTGAGTAGGAGTTGCTTCATCATTTCACAATGAGGGCATATTTGCATAAACATAAAATAGATTTTGAGCTAAAGTAGGGGCATCCCATTCAAAGATAGTGGTGCCCTGCTCAAAGATGGCAGAGCCCTGCTCAAAGGTGGTGGCCAACCATGCTGCTTTGACTTTTTGTGACTCTCCACAGTCTTGCCAATAATATAATCTCATGCATTCCGGGGCTTTGACCCATATATTTACCTGTTCTGGTTACTGTGATGAATCACCCAAATTGTGAAAATTCAGTTTGTTACTGTTTTGCTTTAGCGGCCAAGACAGAACCAATTAAAATCAGTTTAAACCCCTGCTTAAAGGGCAAGTAGGAGTTGTCCATAAAGCAGACATTCATAAACCAGGGACCGCTTGTATTCCTCTTTTTTGGGGGGAGACTGAATATTTCATTTTATGCTTTCATTTTACCTTATTTTTTGACTTATTGTCTCTAAATTTATTTTTAGTTTAATGATAGTTTTGAGTATTATAGTCTATGATGTATCTAACTTATCTGAATTGTTGTTGTTATGTGCCATCGAGTTGGACTCGACTCATAGCAACCCCTCCTTGTACTTCTCAGGCAGTATCACTACAGAAGTAGATTGCCCAACCTTCCTTCCGAGGAGTGCCTGGTGGGTTTGAACCGCCAGCCTTCTAGTTAGTATCAAGTGCCTTAGGCACTATGCTACCACACAGCTCCTTATCTGCATATACCCTCAATTTATATTACATCAGTTCAATTGAATAATTTAAGAATTTTACAAGTTTCCTTCCATTTCTCCTCTTCTGACCTTTCTTTGTGTTATTCTTGCTGGAATTTTAATTTTAAATATTTTCAAAACCACATTACATTGTTTTCTAGTTTGTTTGTTTAAAAAGCCTATTATCTTTAAGAGATATAAATAATAAGATATTATCATATATATTTATTGATAAACCAAAAAAAAAAAAAAAAACCT
>NW_006921798.1:5773983-5782517 GCF_000298275.1 Orycteropus afer afer
TTTTCTTCCTAGTTCCTCTGTTTTGGATTTATTGACCTTCTTGAATATGTGGATTTATAGTTTTTATCACTTTTAGAAATAGTATAGCCAATATTCTTCTTTTTTTTTTTTTTTTTCTTTTTTCTGGCTACCCTACTCCATTGAGTACTCCAATTAGCTGTATTTTAGGACTCTTGAAGCTGTCTCAAAGAATACCTATACTCTGGTTTTTTAAAATTCTTTTTCTCTCAGAGAAAAGTTCAGTTTTTTCTACTACTATATGTTTAAGGTCTTTTATATTTTTCTGCATTATTTAATCTGCCATTAATCCAATGAATTGAAATTTTAATCTCAAACATTGTAATTTTCATCTCTAAAAATTCAGCTTGAATCTCTTTTTATACCTCTATGTCTTTGCTTTAGTTTCTGAATACAATTTTAATAACTGTTTTACTTGGTCTTGTCTGCTATTCATAGCAGAAGTCCTGAATGTACAGTCATTAAGCTAATTTGACTGCTAACTGAAAGGTTGGTGGATCAAACCCACCAGGCACTTTCTGGGAGAAACTTGTGGCAATCAGCTTCCTTATGGATTTACAGCCTTGGAAAGCCTATGGGGCACCAAACTAAATTACTTAGTGATACTGATGCCCCTCTTACCAGCATGTTGCTTATACCCATATTAGATGTTTTATTAACTGGATCTTGATGTGAAACATAATAATCTAGTAGGTTTTCTGGCTTCACACAGTGTATCAACTTCTGGTGGCCTACTACTTTGAGTCTTTTAATCTCGTATTCTACTGTTTGTCTTCCCAATTCTGGACTCCACCTTGTATAAAAACACTATCACTTTGTTCGTGTTAATAAAAACCATCCCTGTAAGGAGTTTCTGCAATATCTTAGTGTCCTACAAGATTGTGAAAACCTATATTCCAGCAGAATTCTCCCAAATAAATGAACTATGCTTTATCCAACCATATGTTCTGACCTCCTTTGTCAAGGACCATCAGCCTCTAATACTAGACATATTTTCCTAATTTTTGATGTTACATGCTGGCTAGATCTTGTAATTTTTTTTTTAATGATATAGTCTTTTTTTTCTTCCTTTTTAGGCCCAACATTCTCTAACACTTGTGCAGTTGTAATTTAATGCCAGTTATAAACCAACTGGCAAGTAGAAGAGATTGAAAAGATATTGAATGAGAAAAGAGTAAAATATTTCTGCATGTTTAGTAATTTCAAGAAAATATTAGGATTCACAATTTGCATGGGTAACCACTCACATATTTCCCTATATGTATATATTTTCCATTTCATGTATAAGGATTTTATTATTTACCAGTGAGGGCACATATCTTAATATAGCATGTAACACTTAATTGGCATGCTCATTTTAGGAGTATCGGGGCAGTACATCACAGTGTATACTTTTCTTTTTCCTTTCTTGTCTTTCTTTCCTCCACAGCTCATTACATATAAAGAAAGGTTATAAGAATTAACACAATGAAAATGTATATATGAGAAAAGGAGGGAAGGGGAATACCCAAAACAAGTGCAAAGCTGAGAAAGAATCTTATAAAATTGTACATCAGTCCTCTAGAGAGTCTACTAGTTGCACTAAGTTAAAATCCCAATTGTAAAGTGCCATCAAATGGGTTGGAACTCAAGTGACCCTATGTACAACAGACCAAAACACTGTCCATCATGTTCACAATTGTTCCTATGGTTGATCCCGTTGTTTTAATCACTGTGTCAATCCATTTCATTGATGATCTTCCTATTTTTTCAATGACCTTCTACTTTACCAAGCATGATGTCCTCCTCCAGAGACTACCCTACAAGAGATGAAGTCTCCTCATCCTTGCTTCTAAGCAGTATGGAGTATTCTGGCTGTACTTCTTTCAAGGGATTTCTTTGTTCTCTAGCAATACATGGTATATTCAATATTCTTCACTAACACCATAATTCAAACTTTTCCTTGTTTATCATGATTGTGGTAGTTATGTTTGTATGTCAACTTGGCTGGGCCTGGTTGAGTAGCTGGTAGTAGTTATTCCCTATGATGAGACTGGCAATCAACTCCATGGTGGGATCTCCCCCAAGCAGCTGAATAGCTGCCTTTGGGATACGGTCTGCTTCCTATATATAAAGAGAAGCCTTGGGAATGGTTTCTAGCCTATGGCACGCTTGGATCCTGCATGTAGCTGTGTCGTTGCTCAACAGCCCGCTATACTCTGCCGACCTTGGGACTTACGATGGATTTAAATTAATGGCCTGCCATGTGGTTTGGTAACATTGGGACTATGCCTTTTTATTTGTCAACCTTGAGTTTGTCAGCCTCAGCGACCAGCAACTGTCTGACTGAAGAAATGCCTCTAGCTCCAGTGGGCTGGGAGCAGGAGGCAGAGCTGGACCCCAAGGTGAAGGGGCTTTCACCCAGCCCCTAGGGTGTGGCACTTTGAACTTGGACTTAAAGTCTCCAAATTGTAAGAATAAACTCCTGCTTGTTAAGGCTATCCCATTTGTGGTTATTTCTTGTTAGAGTGACACTAGGTAACCAGAACAATGATAATACTTGTTAGTTCAGTTGTGAGGATTTTTGTTTTCTTCAGGCTGAGGTATAATCCACACTTCAGTGTGTATCAAGCTATAATCTTTGATGTTCATCAGTAAGTGCTTCGTGTCATCTTCACTTTCACCAAACAAGGTTGTGTCATCTGCATATCACCGTTGTTCATAAGTCTTCCTCTAATCTTGATACTGATTTCTTTGTCATATACTCCAGTCTCAGATTATTTGCTTGGCATATATATTGAATAAGCATGGAGAAAGGATACAACTTGGAAAGATCCTTTCCTGATTTGAAACCATGCAGTATCCCCTTGTTCTGTTTGAATGACTGCCTCTTGTTCTACATACAGGTTCCATATGAGCACAATTAGGTGTTCTGTAATTTCCATTCTTCCCAGTTTTATCCATAATTTGTTATGATCCACACAGTCAAATACCTTTGCATAGTCAACAACATACAGGTAAATATCTTTCTCTCATTCTTTGCTTTCAGCCAAGATCCACCTGACATTAATAATGATGTCCCTCATTCCACATCCCCTTCCATATTCAGTTTGAGTTTCTGGTAGTTCCCTATCCATGTAATGCTGCAACAATTTTTGAATTGTCCAGCAAGATCTGGTGGCATAGGGCCTAAGGTATTTGACTGCTACCAGAAGGCTGGTGGTTCAGACCCACCAGCCACTCCTTGGAAAGAAGATTGGGCAATCTACTTCCATAGTGATACTGCCTCAGAAACCCAAGGAGTGGCCACTATGAGTCAGATACAACTCGCTGGCAGTGAGTTTGGTGGTTGTTTTCTGTTTGTTTGTTTGCTTTTGTTTTGGTGATATTAATGATATTGTTTGATAATTTCCACATTCTGTTGTATCACCTTTCTTTGGAAAGGCCACAAATATGAATATGGATCTCTTCCAGTCAGTACATCATGTAACTATCTTCCAAATGTTTTCAAAATTGACCATATTTAAAAAATACATTTAAATTTTAATTTAAAATTAAATTTAAATATTAAACAAATTTGTACTAGCTATACTGAAAGGGTCACATTCATTTAGATTAAAATATACATTAAATAAAGTAAAAATAATTGCTATCAAGACCTAAAATTTTATAATTAAGAGACATTGCACAAGTATGGAGCTCTGGTGGCGGTTAAGGCATCTGGCTCCTAACCGAAATGTGAGTAGTTCAAACACACCAGCCACTCCATCAAAGAAAGATGGGGCAATCTGTTTCCACAAAGATTTATAGACTTAGAAACCCAATAGGGGTCAGTGTGAGTTGAAATTGACTCAATGGCAGTGAGTTTGTTTTGTTTTGTTTGCATAAGTGTAGGATCTGGAAGATTTGGTTTTACAATAATCCATGATATAGAAAAATATCAGGGGTTATAAATGTTTGATTAATACTAAGCAAGTGAAGGCAAGAATAATGGAAAATCTCTAAAGTTAATTGCTGTCTTGAGTGGCTGTATTTTTACTTAACCACATCTTAACATCAATGCTGAGTTTTTGTGTCTCATACTTCAAGAAAAAACATTAAAAAAAAAAAAAGAGCAATAACAGAAAGGTAACTTAAGTGGTGAGAAAATTGAGAAGCCAATCATTCACACATTCACCCAAGAATACATATTGTGCTCTTATTATGTGCTATGTACCTTCTACATAACATTTTTTTTTTTTTTAAATTGACACTAACCATGAAAGCTTTTTAGCTAAAATTATAGACAGGGAGAGATAAAAAGGTATATAACGTAGTAAAAATAAGTGAGACTATAACAGTAATTGAAAACCAAAATAAGGACAATGTGAGAAAGAATGAAGAGGTGCTAGACAGAGTGATGAGGGAATGAAAAGTACAGGTATCTGTGGGAAGAAAGTTTCAATGTGAAGTGGAAGCATTCTTGGAAAGCTCTAAAAAATGGCAAGGCAAGAAAATTGGCTGAAGTAATTTACCAGTTAACCAGAGGACAGATAATGCAGAGGACAAGTTTGGTGCAATGAGTCAACAACTTGGCTTCTAACCGAAGGGTCAGTGGTTTGAACCCATTAACTACTTCACAGGAAAAAAGATCCTCTTATATAAAGATTTACAGCCTTGGAAACCTGTTTTGTTGTTGTTAGGTGCTGTTGCATCATCGCCACTCATAGTGACCCTATGTAAAGCAGAAGGAAACACTGCTTGGTCCTGTGCCAGCTTCATGATTCTTGCTATCATTGTAGCCATTGTGTCAATTCATCTTAGTGAGAGCTTTCACCTTTTTCATTGACCCTCCACTTTACCAAGCCTGGTATCATTCTCTGGGGAATGGTCCCTTCTGACAACATGACCAAAGTAGGTGAGATGAAGTCTGGCCATTGTTGCTTCCAAGGAGCATTCTGGGTGCACTTCTTCCAGTACAGATTTGTTAGTTCTTCTGGCAGTCCATGGTACTTTCAGCATTCTTCACCAACACCACAACTCAAAAGCATTGACTCTTCTTCAATCTTCCTTATTCATTGTCCAGCTCCCACACACATATGAGAAGATTGAAAATGCTATGGCTTGGATTAGGGACACCTTAGTCTTCAAGGAGATATCTTTGCTCTTCATTACTTGAAAGAGGTCTTTTGTAGCTGATTAGCCAAGTGCTATATATTCTCTGATATCTTGACAGCTGCTTCCATCGGTGTTGATTGTAGAACCAAGTACTATGAAGTCATTAACAATTTCAATATTTCTCCACTTATCATGATGCTGTTTATTGGTCCAGTTGTGAGGATTTTCGTTTTCTTTATATTGAGACATAATCCATACTGCATACTGTTTTCTTCAACTTTCGTCAGTAAGTACCTCAAGTCATCCTCACTTTCAGCAAGCAAAGTTATGTCATCAGCATATCGCAGGTTGTTAATGAGTCTTCCTCCAATTCTGATGCCACGTTCTTCTTCATATAGTCCACCTTCTTGGATTATTTGCTTAGCATACAGATTGAATATGAATAAGTATGGTTAAAGGATACAACCCTGACACACTCCCTTCTTGATTATAAACTATTCAGTGTCCTCTTCTTTATAGTCTATGTACAGGTTCTTCTAGAATACAATTAGGTGTTCTGGAATTCCCATTCTTTTCAGTGTTATCTATAATTTATTGTGATCCACACAATTAAATGCCTTTGCATAGTAAATGAAAGACATGTAAACATCTTTCTGGTATTCTTTGCTTTCAGCCAGGCTCCATCTGACATCAGCAATGATATCCCTTATTCCACATCCTTTTCTGAATCCAGCTTGAATTTCTGGAAGTTCTCTGTCAATATATTGCCACAACCATTTTTGAATTATCCTCAGTAAGATTTTACTTGCATGCAATATTTATGATATTGTTAAAAAATTTACACATTCTGTGGGATCACCTTTCTTTGGAATGGGTGTAAATATGGATCTTTTCCAGTTAGCTGGCCAGGTAGCTGTTTCCAAATCTCTTGGTGTGGCTGAGTGAGTGCCTCAAGGGCGGCATCTGTTTATTGAAACAATTCAGTGGGTATCCCATCAATTCCTGGAGCCTTGTTTTTTGCCAATTCCTTCAGTGCAGCTTGGACTTCTTCATTCAACACCATTGGTTCATGATCATATGACATCTCCTGAAATGGATGAAGAACAACCAGTTCTTTTTGGTACAGTGACTCTGTGTATTCCTTCCATCTTGTTTTGATGTTTCTTGCATCATTCAATATTTTGCCCATAGAATCTTTCAATATCATAACTCAAACCAAAACCAAATTCACTGCAGTCAAGTCAGATCTGACTCATAGTGACTCCTTGATTTTCCGAGGCACTATCACTACACAAGTAGATTGCTCAACCTTCCTTCTGAGGAGTGGCTGGTGGGTTTGAACCACCAGCTTTCTGGTTAACAGTCAAATGCTTTAGGTGTATGCCACCAGAACTAATATTGCAACTAGAGGCTTAAGTTTTTTCTCAGCTCTTTCTGCTTGAAAAATGCAAAGGGTGTTCTTCCCTTTTGGTTTTCTAACTCCAGATCTTTGCACGTTTCATTATAATAATTGATTTTGTGTTCTAGAGCTGGTGTTTGAAATCTTCAGTTCAGCTCTTTTGTCCTGTCTATTCTTCCATTTCCTTTAGCAACTCTCTGCTCAAGGGTAAGTTTCAGAGTCTTTTCTGACATTCATTTTGGTCTTTTCTTCCTTTACTGTCTTTTTAATGACTGTTTGCTTTCTTCATGTGTGATGTTCTTGATGTTATCCCACAATTCCCCTGGTTTTCTGTCGTTGATGTTCAATGCATCAAATCTATTCTTTAGATGGTCTCTAAATACAGGAGACATATATTCAAGGTCATATTTTGGCTCTCATGGACTTGTTTTATTTGTCTTCAGCTTCAACTTGAACTTGCATACGAGCTGTTGATGGTCTGTTTCACAACCAGCTCCTGGACTTGTTTTGGCTGGAGATATTGCGCTTTTCCATTGTCTCTTGCCACAGATGTAATCAACCTGGAAACCCTGTGGGATAGTTCTATTCTGTTATATAGGATATCTATGCATCAGAATTGGTTCATCAGCAATATATGAAGTTATTAGGTGGTTATGTGTATGTATGTGCATATAATGTGATCAGATTTACATTTAAAAACAATTAGCATGAATAAACAAAAACAGAAGTAGGAGACCAGTTATGTAATGCATTTGTATTGCAATGATCTTGTACTTAGTTATAAGTAACAGAAGTTTGAAAGCCAAGGCTTAATAAAGGTAAGGGTTTGTTTATTCATCATGTAACTTGAAAACTAGAATTATGTTGTTGAAGATTGATGCAGTAATTCAAATGCATCTTCAACATTCTCAGCTCCTTCTATCTTTCCTCTCTGCCATCATTAACCTGTGAATTTCATCCACATGCTTGCTGCCTCATGGTCATAGTATAACTATTCCTTCTTCAACTCTGTATCTTTTTTCCTAGCAGGAAAAACAAAGATATAAAAAAAGTTGAAGACAATGAACAAAGGATTAATGCCTACAAGTGTATCCTCTTTTGCAAAGTTTTTCCATTATACTACTTACTTCCTGCTCACATATCATTGACCAGAATCAAATCTCATGCCCTTCCATAGTTGCAAGGAAGACTGGAGAGATGAGAATTTTATCTGGATAAATGTTCATCCTAAATGAAAGTGGAGTTATTTTAATTCAGAAGAAATGAGAACCTGTATTTTGTAAATAGCTCGTAGTGTCTGCCACGGCAAACTAGTGTGCCACAGAAAAATATTGCAATAGTCCAGGAAAGAATTATTGGTGGCTTATGGTAGTGGGAAAGTAAGTGGTTGCCATTGTTTGGTGCCATCCAATAAGTTTAGTCTCATAGTGACCCTATGTGCAACAGAAGGAAATGCTGCCTAGTCGTGTGCCATCCTCACAATCATTGTTATGCTTGAGCCTGTTGTTGCAGCCAGTGTGTCAATCCATCTCATAGAGGGTCTTCCCCCTTTTTGCTGACTTTCTACTTTACCAATCATGATACCCTTCTCCAGGGATTGTTCCCTCCTGATAACATGACCATAATACTAGAGATGGAGAATAGTTATTCTTGCTTCTAAGAATCCCAGTTGTGCTTCCTCTAAGACAGATTTGTTAATTTTTGGTAGTCCATGGTGTGCTCGATATTCTTTGCAAATACAATTCAAATATATCAATTCTTCTGTGGTTTTCCATATCCATTGTCCAGAGTTTACATGCATATGAGGCTATTGAAAAGACAAGGGCTTGGGTCAGGTGCACTTTAGTCTTCAAAGTGACATCTTGGCTCCTTAACACTTTAAAAAGTGTTTGCCTGTACCTGAGATAGATACACTCCTTGGAGAGAACAATCATGGGAAAAAGACAGGCTGTGTATGCACAGGGAGAGAGTTCAGAGGGCAGGAGTGCATGGAGGGATGGACACAGGGAAGAGGTAACTATCAGGAGGAAGTGGGAGGGGA
>NW_006921798.1:5783467-5785174 GCF_000298275.1 Orycteropus afer afer
CTCTTTTGTTGACCCTCCACCCTACCAAGCATGACATCCTTCTCCAGGGAATGGTCCCTTCTGACAACATGACCAAAATAGGTGAGACGCAGTCTGGCCATTCTCGCTTCCAAGGAGCATTTCAGGTGCACTTCCTCCAGGACAGATCTGTTCGTTCTTTATCAGTCCATGGTACTTTCAGCATTCTTTGCCAGCACCACAACTCAAAAGCGTCAACTCTTCTTTGGTCTTCCTTATTCATTATCCAGCTCTCACATGTATATGAGGTGATTGGAAAAATCATGGCTTGTGTCAGGTGCACCTTAGTCCTCAAGGAGACATCCTTGCTCCTCAGCACTTGAAATAGTTCCTTCGCAGTTGACCTTCCCAGTGCTACATGTCATCTAATGTCCTGACTACTGCTTCCATTGGCATTGATTGTAGAACCAAGCAACGTGAATTCTTTGACAACCTCAATCTTCTATCCATTTATTGTGATGCTACTCACTGGTCCAGTTATGAGGATTTTTGTTTTCTCTATATTGAGATGTAATCCATACTTCAGACTATATTCTTCAAACTTCTTCAGTAAGTGCCTCAAGTCATCCTCACTTTCAGCAAGCAAAGTTGTGTAGTCTGCGTATGTCAGGTTGTTAATGATTCTTCCTCCAATCCTGATGACATGTTTTTCTTCATATAGTCCAGCTTCTCAGATTATTTGCTCAGCATATAGACTAAAAACGTGTGGGGAAAGGATACATCCTTGACACACTCCCTTCTTGATTTTAAACCATGTAGTGTCCCCTTGCTCTGTTTGAACGACAGCCTCCTGGTCAAGGTACAGGTTCCTCAAGAGTACAGTCAAGTGTTCAGGAATTCCCATTTTTCTCAATGTTATCCATAATTTGTCACGATCCACACAATCAAATGCCTTTGCATAGTCAATAAAATACAATCAACATCTTTCTGGTATTCTTTGCCTTGAGCCAAGATCCATCTGACAACAGCTATGATGTCCCTTGTTCCACATCCTCTTCTGAATCCAGCATGCACGTCTGGAAGTTCTCTGTCAACATACTGCTGCAACCGTTTTTGAATTATCTTCAGTAAGATCTTACTCATGTGCGATATTGATGATATTGTTCTATAATTTCCACATTCTGTGGGATCACCTTTCTTTGGAATAGGTACAAATATGGATCTCTTCCATTCAGTTGTCCAGGTAGCTGTCTTTCAAACCTCTTGGCCTAACCAAGTGAGTGCCTCCAATGGGACATCCGTTTGTTGAAATATCTCAATTGGTATTCTGTCAATTCCTGGAGCCTTGATCTTCGCCAATTCTTCTTCTTCTTCTTCTTCTTCTTCCTCTTCTTCCTCTTCTTCCTCTTCTTCCTCTTCTTCCTCTTCTTCCTCTTCTTCCTCTTCTTCTTCTTATTTTATTGTGATTTGGGTGAAGGTTTACAGAGCAATTTCACTTTCCATACAGTGGTTCACATATACTTTGTCTCATGACATTGACCAGAGTTTACCACAATGCAACAGCTCCCGTCCCACTTCCTCCCCATAGTTACTTCTTCCCTGTGTCCATCCCTCCATGCACTCCTGCCCTCTGAGCTGAATCTCTGTGCATAAGCAGCCCTTCTTTCTCCCATATTTGTTCTCTCCAAGGAGTGTATCTACTTGAGGTAAATGTTCAACTCATATGCCTGTGTTTTGTTTGGCTGGAAA
>NW_006921798.1:5793669-5804150 GCF_000298275.1 Orycteropus afer afer
GGTCCCTGTGGCTGACTTCTCCTCTGTCCGGGTTCCTGGGCTTTTAATCCCCTTTCTTTGGCTCTCCCACCCTGCTGCTTTGGGTGTGCCTGGGTTCTCTCTCCTTATCTGGATCCCTGTAGCTGACTGCTCCTCTGTCTTTTCCCTGGGCTTTTAATCCCCTTTCTCCTGCTCTCCTGCCCTGCTGCTTTGGGCATGCCTGGGTTCTCTCTCCTCACCTGAATCCTTGCAGCTAACTGTCGAGGCAGGGAGTTAGCCATTATTAAATTACATTAAAATTAAAAAACATTAAATATGTTTCAACAGTTTTGATGAAACTTCATGTCAAGACCAAGTAAAGGGAGATTTCTTAGAGAATTGATCTAAATGACATTTAAGTTTACACCCCTAAGCTTTTAATTTGTATAAGTGCCTCATGATCTTACCATTTCCTTATCAAACAAAATATGCACTCTAAGTCAGTCACTGTGTTTTAGAAAGGGTATATGTTATTATTATTATTATTGATTAAGCCATTTTATAGTGTTTTCAGTGAAATTTTACACAGAAAATAAGGTTTCCATTTAACTATTTCTACACAATTTGTTCAGTGATACTGGTTATAATTTTCAGTGTGTCAACTTTCTCATTAATTCCATTCTGATTGTTCTTTTTCCAGTGGTCTAGTTTCCATGCTCCTTTGCCTTCTGGTTTTTACCTTTGATTAAATGTTGATGTTTGGTCTTATATAGATTATTTTTTAAAGGAGCACAGTACTCATGGATAACATTGTTTATCTTATGAGCAAATCCATTATTTAGATATAACATGACCATGGAATAGTTTGGTTCCAGATTGAAAGTATATTTCCAGGCAATAGTCTTAGGAAGTCCTCTGGTTTCAAGCAGTCCTATGAGTCTGGACTTATGAATTTCAGTCCTTTTCCACATTTTGCTCCCATTCTATCAGGATCCATCTATTGTGCTTTTGATCAGAACAGTCAGTAGGTGTGGTTGAGCATCATCAACCTCTGATCTCAGGGTAGATGAAGTTGTGATCATTTAGACTATTGATTCTGTGTATTAATTTCTTCTCTGAGTGTTTGATTTCCCTCTTTCACTCCAGATGTATAGAGACCAATAGTTTTATCTTAAATAACCACTTACAAGCTTTTAAGACCAATAGGATAATTTTTTTCATTATTGACAATTAAAGTATAATGTATGTTTGAAATTTTAAAATATCAATTCAATAAATAAATAAATAAATAAAACAAATATAAAGGAATTTGCTAAGGAGTTGCTGGTACATTGTTAATGGCATAGAATTTTTTTAAAATCAGTTTTGAGTGCAAGAATGATTTTATCAAAAATGCAGAAGCCAGCATGTATTTCACAAGAAGTAATGGGACTGAGGTAGAGGAACAGAGGAAGAAAGCAAAGGAAGATGCCTAAATGCTGCTGTTAGCCTTGACAATTTTCCTGCAGGGTGTGGGTCAGCATTTTATCTATTTAACTGTATAGTAAGTCACTCGAGGGGAGATCTGTGATGCATAACATGTTGTAAATCCTCCACCTGCTGCCTAGAATGATATAACCTAATAAAAACCCCTTGATACATAATTTAACACCCCAATGCTTAATTGCAGATAAAGAAGAAATGGATAGGAACAGATTAGTGTTATTTAACATTTATTAAACACTCACAGTGTACCTGGTATTCTACAAAACATGAACAAATCCACCCCTTCTTAACTTTGATTTTAAACATTAGGTGCAAACACAGAGGAAATACATTTTTAAAATGTTACTCCATTCAATATGTCTTAAGACCTTCTCTAATATTTACATAAGCATATGTTTTCATATACATGAATGTATACTTATTTTTTGTTTCAATATGGATAAAGATATAGAAAGAGTATGTACTGAGAACTGAGGAAGAGCAACAGAGTAAAGTAGCTGTCAGGTTGGAGTAAGAGAAGAAGGAGTCTGGGAAATCTATTTTCTTACAAGCAATTATCATCAAATAATGTTACTTAATTCCCCTAGATACCATGGACTCTTATTTCAGGCTGCATATATATGTATGAGATAAAATATTTCATTTCACGTTGAAGAAAAATGGAACAATGTAGAAAGAACAAAAGGAATTCAAAATGGAAAAGCTCACTTCCGTACAGTAGATTCTGACTCATAGTGACCCTATGATTTATTCAGTAGTTTAGGTAACAACTAGGAGATGTTAAAGGATGTTGTTGTTGTTAGGTGCCAAGAGTCGTTTCTGACTCATAGCCACACCAGAACAAAACACCACCTGATTCCGCGCCAGCTCCATGATCCCTGCTGTATTTGAGCCCATCGTCACAACCACCGTGTCAATTCATCTTGTTGAAGGCCTCTCCTTCTTTGGTTGACCCTTCACCCTACCAGGCATGACATGCTTCTCCAGGGAATGGTACCTTCTGACAACATGACCAAAATAAGTGAGACGAAGTCTGGCCATTCTCACTTCCAAGGAGCATTTCAGGTGTACTTCCTCCAAGACAGATATGCTAGTTCTTTTAGCAGTCCATGGTACTTTCAGCATTCTTCACCAGCACCACAACTCAAAAGCGTCAACTCTTCTTTGGTCTTCCTTATTCATTGTCCAGCTCTCACATGCATACGAGGCGATTGGAAATATCATGGTTTGTGTCAGGTGCACCTTAGTCCTCAAGGAGACATCCTTGCTCCTCAGCACTTGAAACACTTCCTTCGTGGTTGACCTTCCTGAGGCTACACGTTGTCTAATGTCCTGACTGCTGCTTCCATTGGCATTGATTGTAGAACCAAGCAATGTGAATTCTTTGTTAAAGGATGGGGTGATAAAAGTTGGAAGGAGAAGGAGGGAGGACTGAAATAAAAGTTTATCTTATAAGAAAATGACATAAGTGAAGATTCTCTGCTGCTAATCTGGGGGTTTATAAATTATGTTCCTATTATTCAAATTTGCTGTTTTTGTTATGTGCCATAGTGTCGGACCTGACTCATAGTGACCCCTCCTTGGGTTTCCGAAGTGGTATCACTACAGAAGTAGATTGCCCAACCTTCCTTCCAAGGAGTGCCTAGTGGATTTGAATGGCCAGCCTTCTGGTTAGCAGTCAAGCACCTTAGGCACTACTCTACCAGAGCTCCCTTATTCTAATTTACATTTTTTTTAAAATTATTATCATCATTGCTATTACCAACTAATTACACTCCATGTCCAGACCTACATGGTAAATATTTGTCACCATAGAATGTGAAAAACTGTACTTGTGGACACACATACATAGGCATGATCATAATCATCACTTCATTTTTCAGCACTTCAAGCTATCCCCTGGAAGGGCATATTGTTTCACATTATTCCATCGAAGTTCAATATTTTCTGAGCATCTACACAGTACCAAATGGTGATTAAGAGCTTAGGATTAAAGAGAAAATATAAAGAAAAATGACACAAAGGCCCTGGCCAGAAGGAATTCATAAACTAAAAGAGGACAGTGAAACATTAACATGAAATTTGAAGAGTACTGTAATAGGGGTATGTATATAGTGCTCTTGGGGACACAAGGGAACCATTGATTTTACCCAGAGGTTGGGAGGAGAGCCTCACTCTCCTCTGAGTATGTAAATAAAGCCTAAGTTTAAGGAGCACTGTAAGTCCTAAGCAGCATATGAACCCTTCTCAGATAATACTAGTGCCCAAACCATTTATTTAGCAACTAATTATGAGTTCTCTTATGGTATTTCTTGTATTGCTATCTTATGTATTTTGCTATTTTTTCTTATTTTTATGCCTTGTTTCCAAACTCTGTATATAGCTTCTTGTGTCTCACACACAATCATTTTATTTTTAACTGAGGTATATGTATCTGACTCCCCTAGACTGAGCTCCTTGAGGTCAGGAATTGTGTCTTATGTCTTGTACATAGGTAGGATTGCCAGATTTAGGAAAAAAAGGGTGTGTGTGGGGGATGTTGCCTAGTTAAATTTTAATTTCAGATAAATAATAATAGTTTTTTGAGTCCCTGGTGGTTCAAAGAATCAGCATGCTCAATTGCTAATAGAAAGGTTGGAAGTATGGATTTACCCAGATGCATCTGGGAAGAAAGGCCCGGTGATATATTTTTGAAAAATCAGTCACTGAAAATAGTACAGTTAGTCTGACAAACATGGGGTCACTGAATCAGAATCCACTTGGTGGCAATTGGTAATTGGTAACTGATAATAATACTTTTACTATAAATGTATCATGGTTGGTAAAGTAGTATCAGCAAAAAAAGGGCAAGACCCTCAATGAGATGGAGTGACACAGTGGATGGGACAAAGGGCTCAAATGTACCTACTATTGTGAGGATGGCACAGTACCAACCAGGGTTTCTCTAACTTATACATAAGGATGATATGAGTCAAAACCAACTTTACAGTACCTAACAAAATCAACAGCTATTGTAGGGATATAAATACACAAATATTCATACATACAATAATACATATTTTAATTCATATTAAAAAATTATTTGTTATTTATCTGTATTTCAAATTTAACTGGGTGTCCTCTATTTTATTTGGCAACCCTGGATAAGGATGATTCCGAAGCATCTTTGTGGTACATGAAAGTGTGTTTTCTTTATTGTGGATTGTTCACACTGCTCATGACACCTTAGATACAATGGAGAATGAGGCAGAAAGTGACACTTCTTTGCCATTCAGCTAACAAAGAAGATCTTGGACTTATTGCTATACATAAAGGGCCAACAGGAAGTTTATGGTTATATACATGGCAGGCAACAGAGCTGTTGCCCTAAATGAATGCTTCCCACGGTATCATGGGCTCCATGTGACCAACAACTCAGTGCCATCACAGCAAGTATAGGAATCCAAGAGGGGCAGGGGATTGGTGGTAGCCTTCAATTTTATCAAGAGCAATAGAGTTTTTAAAATGCATTGACTCATGTCACTTTAGTTTTGTATATTTCACTGTACATAAATTATGTTTCAGTAAAATGTATTGAAAAACAACAACAGCAAAAAGCAATAGAGTTTTCAATTATAGAGACAATTTGGTACTCATATACCTTTTTTTTTTTTTTTTTTTGGCTTTTATAACTCAGCTTTGTTGTTGATCTTGTTATGTGCCATCGAGTCAGACCCTACTCATAGCGACCCCTCCTTGCGTTTTTCAGGCAGTATCACTATGGAAGTAGATTGCCCAATCTTCCCTCCAAGGAGTGTCTGGTGGGTTTGAACCGCCAGTCTTCTGGTTAGCAGTCAAGTGCCTTAGACACTATGCTACCAGAGCTAACTCAGCTTTACTCTTTTGAATTCACCCCAAGTTCAACTTTAATGTGATATGTTCCTATTCTGAACCTTATAATTTAGGAAGCAGTGTGATAAGGTGGAGAGCATTGGTGATTCAGTGGCAGAACTCTCTCCTTTCATATGGGAGACTTGGGTTTGATTCTGGAACAATATATTCCATGTGCAGCCATCACCCATCTGTCAGCGACATATTGTGAATTGCTATGATGCTACTAAGATTTCAATAGATCTTCCAACTTGAAATGGACTAGGAAGAGAGACCTGGTGATTTGCTTCTGAAAAACCAGCCAAAGAAAATGCAATGGATCATGGTATGGCTTCAGTGTGCATAGGATCCTTGAGTCAGGGGCTGACTCCACAGTAGTTAATGACAAGTGATATGCCAAATGACAATAAAATACTGGAATCAGACATAAATAAGTAGGTTTCACTGCTACTATGACTAGCCATGATCTGTTCCTCTTAAAGCCTAAGAAATCCTATGAGGAAGTTCTAGTCTATCTTATAGGGTAGGTATGAGTCTGAATCAACTTAACAACACACAACAACAGCATTCTTTTATATTATCTAGAGTATTACACAAAATGCAGTTTCAACTCATCTTCTCATTTGCTTGAGACCTTTCATATTTCCCCATATAGAAATTCTGGAACCATCAATGAATTCTGAGTTGCTGAATGTAGTCTCCTTTGAACCTCACTTTCCTTATCTATACATTGAAAACATTATTTTGTACAGTGTAGGTTTGTATAATTAGAAGATAATTGATGCACCTGACACATATCAGGATTTGATAAATGTTAATTTTCACTCTTACATTCTGTCCATGTATGGCTTCTATGTTCACTTTGTTTCTTCTCCGTTTAGGTGAGTTTGTCTTTACTATCAGCTCCTTGGCCACTGCATCCCAGTGTGCCACAAAGTCCTTGTCTGAGCATTCACATCAATCCATCTTCAGAACTCCCTGTGTATATCTTCCTTTGATTGAGCAGAAGATTTCTAATTTCAGATGGAATAAAGATAAGTACTTGGTGGCTCCTCAATTCTCCATGAATTTAGAGATCAGTGAAAAATAAATAATAATTTATTAGATTTTCAGTATTTGGGGAACGATGATGACCATGATTAGTCACACACTTATGAGAAATGCTATAGGTACATACCACTGCAATGTCAGTCTTACATCTCTAACCTAGGGAAACTTCTGTGGCAGTTAAGCTGTGTGGCAACTTGGCTGGGTCTGGTTTTGAGTGACTGGGCAGCTGAATGTAGTTAATCTGTCATGATGAGGCTGGTAATGAACTCCATGGTGGAACCTACTGGAGCACCTGAGTACTTGCCTTAGGGACGTGGTCTGCTTCCAGTATATATGAAGAAGAATTGAGAAAGGTCTCTGGAGCTTATGACATGCTTGGACCCTACATTTGGCTGAGGCTTCACCTTAATTACCTGCCATGTTGTCTGCCAATGTTGGAATTGTTAATGGGCTTGAATTAGTGGTCAGCCATGTTGTTTGATAATCTTGGGACTGTGTCATTTTATTTGTGGACCTTGGGCTTATCAGCTTCAGCAGCCAGCCTGAGTTAAGAGATGCCTCCAGCTCCAGTGAGTCAGGAACAAGAGGCAGAGCTAAAGCCCAAGATTGACAAGCTTTCACCCAGACCCTAGAGCTGCCACTCTGAATTCAGATTTCTAGATTCCTGAACTGTAAGAGAATAAGTCCCTGTTTGTCAAAGCTATCCACTTGTGGTATTTTCTGTTAGAGCAGCACTACGTAACCACAACACTATCTACAATGTGATTATACAAATATGCATTTATTATTTAATTACTATTCTCTTATTGTCTTATATAGAATATCGTAAGATAAGATGTCAACATCAGAGATAAAAATGAGACAATTCCACAGAGAAGAGCTAAACCCATACCTTTACAAATGCCAGTTTAATAATCACCTCCATGGTTGAGATGCTGCTGGGTTTCTCATCATATTTCATGATCCATGATGTTGCTCCAGCTGTGGAGCTATTTCTGAAATAAATGGGCATTTCATACTCATCTGATTTGCAAAAGAGAGAAACCCTGGTGTTAAACTCCATCTGACTTGTGAGTTGACTTCAAGGAGTAAATGTCTTATATTTTAGTTTCAGTGCCAAAGCTGCCTACCTTTCCATGAGGTAGTTTTCTTTCCTATTAAAAAATAAAATAACATAAATAATATGGTTGGTTTCACAACAGTGATAATTTTTAAAATTTTAAAAATTATTAAATATAAAGAATTCTGCATTCATCTTTAAGTGTCAAACCATACAAATGCACATGATTTACAAAGTAACCTTTGAATACAAACAAAAATATTTTAGCATGATTTATTTAATTAATATTAAATATTACCAAACATAAAATGAATTTTATGAACACTTCAAAAATGTGAACTTTTCTCCATGTTGGCCAAATATTTTGCTTTTTAGGTTATTTTCATCAATGGGTTTAAATTAGTACATCACAATTTATTTGACTAAATATAGGGATATAGATGTCAATCTTCTCATTATGTATTTTCTTCCTTCCTAGGAAAAGTTTGCATCTATTTTTTCTCTGAAAGGGTAGAAGAACTTATCAATGCCTCATTTTTCTCATATATAAAACCTCCTGCCGTGGAGTCAGATTCGACTCATAGAGACCCCTCCTTGGGTTTCCGAGGTGGTATCTCTACGGAAGTAGATGGCCCAATCTTCCTTCCAAGGAGTGGCTGGTGGGTTTGAACCACCAGCCTTCTGGTTAGCAGTCAAATGCCTTAGGCACTGTTCCACCAGAGCTCCCTTTCTCATATATATATACAGTATAATATGATCATCTAGCTTATTAAATTTATGTATAAATGTATTAAATTATTTAATATAGTAAAAGAGTATAGACTAATTCATGGCACACAGTAGATCCAATTTTATCTATTATGATGATTATAAACATTTCAAGAGGTAGCATATGATCAAGAACCAAAGGTATTGAAGGAAGAAGTCGAAGCTGCACTGAGGAATTGACAAAAAACAAGCCTCTGGGAATTGACGGAATACCCATTGAGATGTTTAAACAAATGGATGTAGTACTGCAGATGCCTGCTAGTCTGTACCAAGAAATTTGAAAGACAGTTACCTGGCCAACTGACTTGAAGAGATCCATATTTGTGCCCATTCCAAAGAAGGGTGGAATGCAGGAATTATCAAACCATATCATTAACACAAACACACACACACACATAAAACTTTGCTGAAGATAATTTTAAAATGTTTGCAGCATTGCATCAAAAGAACTTCCAGAAATTCAAGCTGGATTCAGAAGAGGATGTGGAAAGAGAGATATCATTGCTGATGTTAAATGGATCTTGACTGAAAGCAAAGAACACCAGAAGGATGCTTACCTGTGTTTTATTGGCTATACAAAAACATACAAGTGTATGGATCATAACAAATTATGGGTAACATTGCAAAGAATGGGAATTCCACAACACTTAATTATGCTCCTGAGGAACTTACATAGAGCAAAAGACAGTCGTTCAAACACCAAGGGTATAGTGCCTGGTTTTAAATCAGGAAATGTATGTGTAAGGGTTGTGTCCTTTCACCATACTTATTTAATATGTTTGCTGAGCAAATAATACAAAATGAACTATATGTAAATGCAGCATCAGGATTAGAGGAAGACTCATGAACAACCTGTGACATGCAGATGACATAACCTTGGTTGCTGAAAGTGAAGATAACTTGAAGCACATACTGATGAAGATTACCTCAACATAAAGAAAGCTAAAATATTTACAACTGGACCAATAAGAAATGTCATCGTAAATTGAGAAAAGATTGAAGCTTTCAAGGATTTCATTTTACTTGGATCCACAATCAGTGCACATGGAAGCATCAGTAAAGGAATCAGTTGATGTATTGCACTGGGCAAATCTGCTACAAAAGACCTCTTTAAAGTGTTAAGGAACAAAGATGTCACTTTGAAGACTAAGGTGTATCTGATCAAAGCCATGATATTTTCAAAGCTTCACATGCATGGGAAAGCTGGATAATAAATAAGAAAGACTGCAGAAGAATTGATGCATTTAAATTGTGCTGTTGAGGAACAATGAAAATACCACAGATTACCCTAAGAAAGAAATAATCTGTTTTATATGAATTATAACCAGAATTCTCCTTAGAAGTGAGAATAGTCAAACTTCATCTCATATATTTTGGTCACATTGTCAGAAGAATTATGTATTGGTGATTATTACTAGCCAAACCTAGTTTTACTCAGGTAATTAGAGATGAATAAACCACTGCTGTGAAGTGGGATCCAGCTCACAGCAACTCCTCCTTGGGCTTCTGAGGCAGTATCACTAGGGAAGTAGATTGCCCAACATTCCTTCTGAGGAGTGGCTGGTGGGTTTGAACTGCCAGCCTTCTGGTTAGCTGTCAAATGCCTTAGGCACTATGCCACCAGAGCCCCTAGAAAGATGAATAAGAGCATTAAGAAAAAGAAAAGAAAAAAGAAGAAGAAGAAGAAAAAGAATGTTTGTAAATGTTTATACTAGCAAGAAAATTATGAGAACTGTTTTCCTAATCATTTATCACTATTATTTTTATTTTGGAACTCAACAAACTGACACTAAAATATATACATTATAAGAGTAAGATTGCTTGGATCTATTTTCTCTGAAGCAAATTGAAAAGTGAAAAATAAAACTTTTGAGTTATATTCAGAATGCAAAGTAATTAAATGAATTTTTAAAATCCTCAAATAAATCCATTGGTTTATAAACTGTTCAAATTCCAAATGCCTTCATTCTTTCTATGCTAAATTATAAACAAAAGCAAAAAATGAAATAATTTTGTGGATACTCATTAAGAGAAAAATACTCTCATGGAATATGAAAATTTTGGAAAAGTCAGTGTTCTAGTTCCCTAGTACCACTCTGACAGGAATGTACCACAATGTTGTTGTTGTTGTTAAGTGCCGTCGAGTCGTTTCCAACTCATAGCGACCCCATGCACAGCAGAACGAAACACTGCCTGATCCTGCGCCAGCCCCACAATCCCTGCTATACTTGAGCCCATCATCGCAGCCACCGTATCAATCCATCTCGTTGAAGGCCTCCCCCTCTTTCGT
>NW_006921798.1:5813827-5815342 GCF_000298275.1 Orycteropus afer afer
ATATGAGTTGAACATTTACCTGAGGTGGATACACTCCTTGGAGAGAAAAATCATGAGAGAAAGAAGGGCTGCTTATACACAGGGAGACAGCTCAGGGGGCAGGAGTGGATGGAGGGTTGGACATAGGGAAGAGGTAACTATGGGGAGAATGTGGGAAGGGAGCTGTTGCATTGTGGTAAATTATGGTCAATGTCATGAGACAAAGTGTATGCGAACTGGTGTATGAAAAGTAAATTTGCTCTGTAAATTTTCACCCAAATCACAATTAAAAAAAAAAAGAGTGCCAGGCTCTAGGGGCTAGGTGACAGCCCCTCCCAGTCCACTGAAGTTGGAGGCTTTTTTTCACTCAGCTGCTGGCTGTTCAGGCTGACAACCCCAAGGCTGACAAATACAAAGGTCCAGTCCCGATGTTACCAAACCACAAGGCAGGCCATTAATTCAAGTCCATTAAAAGTTCCAAGGTCTGCAGAGCATGGCAGGCTGCTACATGCAGGGTTCAAGCATGCCATGAGCTAGAGACCATTCCCAAAACTGCTGCTTATATACAAGAAGCACACCACATCCGTAAAGCAGCTACCTAGCTGCTTGCGGTAGATCCCACCATTGAGTTGATTGCCAGTCTCATCATGGGGAATAACTACCAGCTGCCCAGCCACTCAACCAGGCCCAGCCAAGTTGACATACAACTTTAACTACTATCGTCAGTATCTGAAAATAGAGTTCACAGAATTTTTAAGATTCCCTGTGTTTTTTATGGCCATAAAAAATATATTTAACACATTATTGACAATTCACCAGATTCTTTCTTGTACTGTAGTAATTCTGGTTTTTTCATTTTCTCCTTAGTGCTTAATGTTGAAACAATATCAACTTTTACCACGTTAACCCAGTTACTTGTAGTTTTAATAACTGAATATTTATTTCCAAAATTATTCTTTTTCAAATATGACATCCCAATTGTTATTTTCTTCAATTTCATGCCAAATATTTTAAGTATTAATTTCCTTAAATTTCATAATTATCATATATTATATTGTTTCTGATCATTCCAATATCTGAAATGCTTCTGTTTCTTTGTTGTCTGTTTTGTTTTGTTTGTTTCCACATATGTATGTGTTCTCATCATAGTATTTTAACTCTCTCTGTGTGTTTTAAATTCTTTTTCCCATTCAAATCAGCTTAATTTTCTTAGCTGGATATTGATTCATTAAATGATTTCTAAAAAATGCTTCTGCTGCCCCTCCACATAACCTCTCCGTCCTTTACTCTGCTTTTGCCAAAGACACTGACATTTTGAAATGTTTTGAAATATGAAGTCTTCCAAAATGGTTATGCACATTAACACACTTACATTACTCTAAGAGAGTTCTGGTTGCTCTATATCCTCCAAGACACTTGTTAATTTGTTGAAGTTTTCATTTTAGCCATGACAGTGGTTTTAATTGAAGTTTTTTCCAATGAGGTTGAGCAAATTTCCACATCATTAAAAGATATTTGGAATATGCTGTTTTGTGA
>NW_006921798.1:5816327-5816852 GCF_000298275.1 Orycteropus afer afer
GGGAGCTGGTTATGGCCAAGAAGTGACTACAACCTCTTTATGCTTTGTCAGCTCTACTATAGACCTGGTAACTCTTACAGAACATACCAATATACTTATAGAAACATTGTATGCCAACCCTGTACATGGTCATGGGCACACTGCCCCCTGTATAGACATACCTAATAGTTCAGCTTGTTCATCTATCTATCCACCCATATATCAATGTTTGCCATCACTGAAAACACAGTACTGTATGTGCAAATGGGTTCATCTTTGTTGTCTGTACCTTCCATGCATCTCTCTATATGTTACTCTTCCTCAATGCCACCATGTTGCTCACTCACATTTGGTAAATTGCCCTTCTCTTTACCCAAATCAATACTTGTCTCTACCTATCTAACAGTGTTCCCTCCCCTCCCCTCACACCCCTGGTAACCAACAAAGAAAATTTCCTTCCATATGGAAACCTTCCCTTAACTTTTTAGGATAACGCACTAATAAAATATTTGTACTTCTGTGATTGACTTATTTCACTCAGCATAA
>NW_006921798.1:5817667-5837446 GCF_000298275.1 Orycteropus afer afer
TGTTATGTGCCGTCGAGTTGGACCCGACTCACAATGACCCCTCCTTGGGTTTCCGAGGCAGTATCACTATGGAAGTAGATTGCCCCATCTTCCTTCCGAAGAGTGGCTGGTGGGTTTGAACCGCCAGCCTTCTGGTTAGCAGTCAAGTGCCTTAGGCACTACGCTACCAGAGATTTGCCCCTAGTTTTCCCTTGAGGAACTTTATAATTTTAGGTTTCACATTTAAGTCTTTGATCCATGTGGAGTTAGGTTTTGTGTATGATATGAGGGGCAGATCTTGTTTCATTTTTCTGCAAATGGATATCCAGTTTTGCCAGCACCATTTATTAAACATTCTCATCCCCATTTAATGGATTTTTGTCATTTGTCAAAGATCAGCTGACCATAGGTCGATGGATCTATTTCTGGGTTCTCAATTCTATTCCGTTGGTCTATGTGTCTGTCATTATACCAATACCAGGAAGTTTTGACTGTTGGTGTTAGGTGCCATCAAGTTGTCTACAACTCATATTAACCTCATGTACAACAAAACAAATCACTGCCTGGTCCTGTGCCAGCCCCATGAGCTTTGCTATATACCTGAAACCATCATTGTAGCCACTATGTCAATCCATCTCATTGAGGGCCTTCCCCTTTTTCATTGTCCCTCCACTTTGCCAAGCATGATATCCTCCTCCAGGGAATGATACCTTCCTACAACATGACCAGAGTAGATGAGATGAACTCTGGCCTTTCTTGCTTCCGAGTAATATTCTGGCTGCACTTCTTCCAGGACAGATTTGTTAGTTCTTTTAGCAGTCCATAGTACTTTCAGCATTCCTTGCCGACACCACAACACAAAAGTATCAACTGTTCTTCAATCTTCATTATTCATTGTTCAGCTTTCACATGCACATGAGGCAATTGAAAATACTATGGCTTATGTCAAGTGCACCTTAGTCTTCAAGGAAATGTCTTTGCTCTTCAGCACTTGAAAGAGGTCATTTGCAGCAGATTTGCCCAATGCTATAAGACATCTAGGAGCTCTGGTAGCATAGTGCCTAAGGCACTTGACTGCTAACCAGAAGGCTGATGGTTCAAACCCACCAGGCACTCCTTGAAAGGAAGGTTGGGCAATCTACTTCTGTAGTCATACTGCCTCGGCAACACAAGGAGGGGTCACTATGAGTCGGGACTGACTTGACAGCCCATAATAACAACAACAACATAAGACATCTGATATCTTTACTGCTGCTTCTATTGATGTTGATTGTATGCAGTCTTTGACACATTCTATCTTTTCTCCATTTATCATGATGCTGCTTATTGGTCCCATTGTGAGGATTTTTGTTTTCTTTATATTGAGTGCAATCCACACTGCAGATTGTAGTCTTCAATCTTCATCAGTAAATGTTTCAAGTCATCCTCACTTTTAGCAAGCAAAGTTGTGTCATCTGCATAATGTAGGTTGTTAATGAGTCTTGCTCCAAACCTGATGCCATGTTCTTCTTCATATAGTCCAGCTTCTTAAATTATTTGTTCAGCATACAGATTGAATAACTATGGTGAAAGGATACAACTCTGGCACACTCTCTTTCTTGATTTTAAACCATGTAGTATCCCTTTGTTCTGTTTGAATGACAGACTCCTGGTCTATGTACACTTTCCTTATGAACACAATTAAGTGTTCTGGAATTCCCATTCTTCTCTATATTATCCATAATTTATTATGATCCACACAATCATTGCCTTTGCATAGTGAATAAAATACAAGTAAATACCTTTCTGGTATTCTTTGCTTTCAGCCAAGATCCATCTGACATGAGCAATACCTGTCTCATCCCATACCCTCTTCTGAATCCATCTTGCATTTCAGGAAGTTCTCTGTCAATATAATGTTGCAAACATTTTTGAATTATCTTCAGTAAGATTTTACTTGCATGCAATATTAACGATATTGTTTGATAATTCCCACATTCTGTGGGATCACCTTTCTTTGGAATGGGTACAAATATGGATCTTTTCCAGTCAGTGGGCCAGGTAGTTGTCTTCCAAATCTCTGGGCATAGCCAAGTGAGGGCCTCTAGTGTGGCATTCATTTGTTGAAATGTCTCACTGGGTATCTGGTCAATTCCTGAAGCCTTATTTTTCACCACTTCCCTCAGTGTAGCTTCGATTTCTTCCTTCATTACCATTGGTTCTTGATCATATGCCACCTCCTGAAATGGATGAACATCAACCAATTCTTTTTGGTACAGTGACTCTGTGTATTCTTTCCATCTTCTTTTGATGTTTCCTGCATCATTCAATATATTGTCTGTAGAATCTTTCAATATTGCAACTCAAAGCTTAAATTTCCTCTTCAGTTCTTTCAGCTTGAGAAATGCTGAGCTTGTTCTTCCCTTTTGGCTTTCCAACTACATGTCTTTGCACATTTCATTATAATAATTGACTTTGTCATCTCAAGCTGCTTTTGGAAATCTTCTGTTTCCATTTGCTTTAGCTACTCTCTGTTCAAGGAAAAAATTTGGAGTCTCTTCTGACATCCATTTTGGTCTTTTCTTCCTGTCCTGTCTTTTTAATGACCTTTTGCTTTCTTCATGGATGAAGTTCTAGATGTCATCCCACAATTCCTGTGTTTTTTGGTCACAGGTGTTCAATACATCAAATCTATTCTTTAGATGGTCTTTAAATCCAGGATGTCCTATTTTGACTCCTGTGGACTTGTTTTAATTGTCTTCAGCTTCAACTTGAACTTGCATATGAGCAGTTGATGGTCTATTTCACAATCAGCTCCTGGCCTTGTTTTAGCTGAAGATATTGAGCTTTTCCATCACTTCTTGCCACAGATGTAGTCAGTCTGATTCCTGTGTACTTCATCTGGTGAATTCCACATGTATAGCTGCTGTTTGTGTTGTTGAAAAAAAGTATTTGCAATGAATAAATCACTGCTCTTGCAAAATTCTATCATGCAATCACCAACATTATTTCTATCTCTAAGGCCAAATTTTCCAATTGCCAGTGATTCTTGTTTATTTCCAACTTTTGCCTTCCAGTTACCAGTGATAATCAATACATCTTGATTGCATGTTTGTTCAATTTCAGACTGCCAAGTTGGTAAAAATCTTCAATTTTCACACCTTTGGCTTTGGTGTGTTTGGTGCATAAATTTGAATGATAGTACTATTAACTGTCTTTCCTTGTAGGTGTGTGGATATTATTCTATCACTGACAGCATTGTACTTTAGGAAAGATCTTGAAACATTCTTTGTGACAATGAATGCCATGCCATTCTTATTCAATTTTTCATTTCCAGCATGGAAGATCATGTGGTTATCTGATTGAAAATGGTCAACACCAATCCATTTCAGCTCACTAATGCCTAGGATATCAATCTTTATGCATTTCATTTCATTTTTTACAGCATCCAATATTCCTAGAGTCATGCTTTGTACATTCCATGTTCCTATTATCAATGGATGTTTGCAGCTGTTTCTTCTCATATTGAGTCATGCTCAGCAAATGGAGCTCCAAAAACTCTACTTTGTCCATTTCATTAAGGTTGGCACTACTCTGATGAGGCAGCTCTTTCCCAGTCATTATGAGTGTCTCCTGACCAGAAGGGGTCATCTTCCGGCACTGTATCGGACAATATTTCAGGGCTATTCATAAAATCTTCTGCTAATATATCTGACAGTGTTTCACTACTTTTCATAAGGTTTTCACAGGCCAATTCTTTGAGAAGTGGATGGTCTCTTCCTCCTTCCAAGTCTGGCTCAGTGTGGAAGCTCCACCAAATCTGCTCCACCATGGGCACCCCTGTTTGCACAGCCTCCAGCCTCACAGCAACATGCAAACCACCACAGTTAGACAAAAAGACAGACAAGTTCATGTCTCTTCATGTTCCAACCTCTCTGCTGACTTCCTGGGCTTCACCTGTTCTTGCCAACCCTGTCTGCCACTGCTCCTTGCTGCATTGGGGGCTGGCCACTGCCCTCCTTACCTGTTCTGGCCTCCAGAACCATGACTGTAGTTTGACTACTGTGGCTGTATAATAGGTTTTTGATCCAGCAATGTGAGACAACCTACTTTGTTCTTCTTCAATAGTGCTTTACTTATCCAAGGTCTCTTTCATTTCCATATAAAGTTAGTGATTGGTTTTTCCATATCCTTAAAGAATGTTGATGGAATCTGGATTGGGATTGCACTGAACGTACAGATTGCTTTGGATAGAATTGACATTTTCACAATGTTCAATCTTCTTATCCACGAGCGTGGTAAGTTCCTCCATTTATGTAGACCTCTTATGGTATTTTCAAGTAGTCTTTTACAGTTTTCTCTCAATTAGTTGCAACAGATTTTTGACTGAGTCTCTTGGGTTTTCTAGGTATAGGATCATATCATCAGCAAGTAGTGATAGTTTGACTTCTTCCTTCCAATTTGGATGCCTTTGATTTCCTTTTCCTGACTCATTGCCCTGGCTAGGACTCCAAGACAATGTTGAATAGAAGTGGTGATAGAGCACATCCTTGTCTGGCTCCTGTTCCGAGGGCATGGTTTCAGTCTCTCTCCATTGAGAATAATGTTGACTGTTGGTTTTGCATATATGCCCTTCATTATGTTGAGGAATGTCTGTTCTATTCCTATTTTGCTGAGAATTTTTATCAGGAATGGGTGTTGGATTTTATCAAATGCTTTTTCTCCTCAATTGATATGATCATGTGGTTCTTTTTCTTTGTTTTATTTATGTCGTGGATAACGTTGATTGTTTTTCTAATGTTGAACCATCCTTGTGTACCTGATATGAACCACACTTGGTCATAATGAATTATTTTCTTGATATGTTGTTGGAGTGTATTGGCTAGGATTTTGCTGAAGATTTTTGCACCTATTTTCATGAGGAATATTAGTCTGTAGTTTTCCTTTTCAGTAATGTCTTTGCCTAGTTTTGGTATCAAGGTTATGCTTGCTTCATAAAATAAGTTAGGGAGGATTCCATCCTTTTGTATGTTTTGGAATACTATGAGTAGGATTGGTGTCTGTTCTTCTCTGAATGTTTGGTAGAATTCTCCAGTGCCACACTCTGGGCCTGGATGTTTTTTGTTAGTAATTTTTTTTTATGACCCGTTCAATTTCTTCTTTCATTATGGATCTATTCAACTTTTCCACGTCAGTCTGTGTTAGTTTAGGTAAATGGTGTGTTTCTAGAAATCTGTCCATTTTTTCCAGATTTTCAAATTTGTTGGAGTACAGTTCTTCATAGTAACCTGATATTATTATTTTTATTTCACTTGGTTCTGTTGTGATGTCACCCATTTCATTTCTTATTTGTGTTATTTGTATTCTCTCCCTCTTTTCCTTTGTTAAACTTGCCAGTGCTTTGTTAATTTTACTAATCTTTTCAACAAACCAACTTTTAGTCTTGTTGATATTTTCTATTATCTTTTTATTCTCTATTTCATTAATTTCTGCTAGAATCTTGATTATTTCCTTTCTTCTGGTAACTGTAGGCTTTTCTTGATGTTCCTTTTCTAATTGTTGGAAATGTTGGTTTTAAGCGTTGATTTTTGCTCTTTCTTCTTATGATATGTGCATTTATTACTATAAATTGACCTCTGATCACTGTATTTCAATGTTTTTAAATTTATTAAGGCTTGCTTTATGGCCTAACATATCGTCTATCCTGGAAAATGTTCCATGAACACTGGAAAAAGAATGTATATTGTGCTCTTGTTGGGTGAAGTGCTCTGTAGATGTATATAATGCCAAGTTGGTGGATTGTATTGTTTAGTTCTTCTGCATCTTTGTTGAGTTTCTTTCCAGTTGTTCTATCTTTCAAAGACAGTGGTGTATTAAAGTCTCCCACTATGACTGTGGAGTCATCTATTTGCCTTTTCAGTTCTTTTGAAGTTTGATTTATGTATTTGGGGCTCTTTTATTGGGTCCATAGATATTTATTATGGTTATATCTTCTTGTCCAATTGATCCTTTAATCATTATTTAATGTCCTTCCTTGTCCTGTATGGTGGCTTTTTTCTTAAAGTCAATTTGATCTGAAATTAATATTGCCACTCCTGCTCTCTTTTGGTTGTCTTTTGCTTGATATATCTTTTTCCAATCTTTGTTTTTTAGTCTATTTTTGTATTTATCTCCAAGGTGTGTCTCTTATGGACAGCATATTAATGGCTTACATTTTCTTATCCAGTCTGCAACTCTCCATCTCTTGAGTGGTGCATTCAATCCGATAACATTCAGTGTAACTATCGACAAGTGTGAATTGGTTGCTGTCATTTCGTTATGTGATTTTTCATGATGTTCTTGTTTTCTTGGTTCCATTTAATTTTCTATGCTCAGCTCATTATGTTTATGAATCCTGTTATCATTTCCTTTGTTGTTATTGTTTTAATATTTGCTAAATATTTGTACTTGTCCTCTCTTTTATTATGATGTGAAGGTTTATCATTTTTCTTTGAGGTACCTTGTGATTTATAATTTTCTCCCCAAGTTGAGAACAGTCTATTTTATCTTTCAACTCTCTTAACTTCCTCACCATTTAGAAGTTCTTTACTTCCATTATTTTTCCCTCTTTTTAGCTTGTAGTCATCCTCATTTGCCCATTGATATCTCTGGTTCCCTGTTTAAAATCTTGTATGTTTATTTCACTTTGGATATGTCCATAGCTCTGTTGGTTTCTGGGTTATATCATCTTGTGTATTAATGGTTTGTTGTTGTTTGTTATTATTGGGTCTCTGTTCAAAGGACTCTTTTTGTTTTCTCTTGTAAGGTTGGTTTTGTTTTAACAAATTCACTTAATCTCTGCTTATCTGGAAATCTCCTAATTTCACCATAATATTTGAGGGACAATTTTGCTGGATTTTAAATTTTTGATTTCAAATTTTTCTCTTTCAAGGTTTTATATATACCATACCATTGCCTTCTCACTTGCATGGTTTCTGCTGAGAAATCGGAGTTTATTCCTATTGTTTGTCCATTGTAAGTAACTTTTCATTTTTCCCATGTTGCTTTCAGCTTGGTGATTTTCTTTTGGGTTCTGTCCTGTTTGAGGTTTGTTCGACTTCTTGAATGGATATATTCTCATCGTTTATGATATCGGGGAAGTTCTCTTCCAACAAATCATGGACAATTTTCTCAATGGTTTTCTTTTTCTCTTCCTCTTTGGGAATTCTGATTAAAAATAGGTTCTTCCTTTTGATGATATCCCACATATACCTTAAGCTTTCTTCATTTTGTTTTGATCTTTTTTTCTGATTGATCCCTTTCCAAAGAAATATTCCGGCATTTGTTTTCAATCTCATTAATTCTGTCTTCCACTGATTCAATTCTATTCCTTTGCCCTTTAAATGTGTTATCTATTTCTGAAAATTTAGTATTAATCTTCTGGATTTCTGTGTGTAGATTTTGTATCATTTCTAATATTTTAGTTATTTTGTTATTTTGTTCTTGTATTTTCTTCTGAATTTGCTGTAGGGTCTTGTCTGTGTTTTGCATAATTTTTTCAGTGTTTTCCTTTATCTATCTCTCAATCCTTTGAAGGTACCTAAGTATAATTCTTTTGAATTTCTTATCAGGGAGTTCCAATGCTGCTTCTTCCTCAGGGATGTGTTCTGGTTCTGTCTCCTGGTCCCTTGTTTCTACCACTTTTTCTTTCTTCTTTGTGTGGCCTATGGTGGTCTGTTGTCTCCAAGACATTGTTATGTTGTATTTAGATCTCTGTTAACTGTTTGTGAAGAGCAGTTAAGAGTCAGTCAGACTCTGCTTGGTCATTTACCATTGGCCAGTTGGTTGAAAAGAAAATGTTGACTTTACTTAGTAGGTGAATTTGCAGGAGATGCAAGTCTAGTATCGAATGGGCACTGTTGCTGTCTCACACTCAGATAGGAAGAAAAACAACTGAATAGCCATAAAAAATGTGAAAGCAAGTGGACAAAATCACAACATGTAATCACACAGGAACAATAACCAAAAAAAGAAAAAAGAAAAAAAATTCACAATATCTAGGGAGAGGGCAATAAGAGAAAAAATATAGAATAGGAGAGTAATGAAGAAAAAAATGTGAAAAATGCAAAAAGTAAAACAAAGAATGTCATTAACCACGAGAAAGAAAAAAAAATGAGAACCAGAAACAGGGAAGAGAGTAAAAGCTGAAAACTAAAACCTGGGAAGGTAAAAATAAAGAATAATAATAAAAAGGACAATATTAATTGTAATTTTAAAACAGCCAAAAACAAATAAACTAAAAAAAAAAAGGGGGGGGAATGGGACAAGACAGGAGAGGGCACCCAGGCTCTCTGGGAGCACACAAACTGGGATGAAATTTCTGGGGCCCAGAAGATGGGTGGGAGTGAGGGATGTCTGCACCTCTGTTCACCAAGAGGGTGTGAGGTATAAAAGTAACAAGGGGACTATCACATCTTTCAAGTCATTGGTGTCTGGAATGTCTTTGTGGTTCCTGGCAAGTGAAGCCTATTCTTAAGTTCCTGGAATCTGGAAGAACACTGTTACTTTAAATATCCAATATGATCCAACTGCTTGTAAACATTCAAATTGGCTGTGCCCTCCAAACAGGCAAAAGTCCACAGCTCAGCCTGCCTTCCTCTTCTCTGCTTCCCCTTTTATTCAACAGCCACCAGTGGAGTCCTCCGTGTAGCCCCTGTCTAGCAGGGCTGAATTTTAGGTTAATTCTTAGGTCCTAAAACCACTCAAACTATATCCAAGCTGTCTGTGCTGTCAGGATCGCTGACAGACTGCAGCTCTTTATGTCTCCTTTATTGGTGTTTTCATGCAAGTTCTACTAGTTTAGTCCACTTTTATATCTTTCCCTTCAAAGCTCAGGGCTCCAGGATTATCTTCTGTATCTGTGTTAATTGGTCCCCCTTTTCTTTGTTTAAGAAGGTCTGTGTGATCTGTCTGCCTATTCTGTCATCTTACCAGAATTCCTCAAGACTATTATTTTTGTTTTACTTTTGAAAATTATATTTGCAATTCATTATGATTTTATATTCTGATATATTATAACATGTTGTTGTTGTTGTTGTTATGTGCCATCGAGTTGGCCCCGACTCATAGCGACCCCTCCTTGGGTTTCCAAGGCAGTATCACTACGGAAGTAGACTGCCCCATCTTCCTTCCGGGGAGTGGCTGGTGGGTTTGAACTGCCAGCCTTCTGGTTAGCAGTCAAGTGCCTTAGCCACCATGCTACCAGAGCTCCCATAACATAGAGGTCAAGATACATATTTTCCCTAAAATATTTAACTGACGCAGATTCATTTATTAATAAGACCAACTTAGGTTGGTCTATGCAATATATAAAGTGACTCTTGTTTATATTAGCTCTTTCAAACCTCTCTATTCTATTTCACTGATCAGTCTTTATACCTATAATTACTAAAGTTTTATATAAGCTCTTTTGTAGGTCTTTCAAATTTTTTCTTCTTAACTTTCAGCAAAGTTGTGTCATCTGCATATCATAAGTTGTTAATTAATTTTCCTTAATTTTTTTTTAGTTTTTATTGTGTTATGAGTGAAAGTTTACAGAGCAAATTCATTTTCCATACAGCAGCTCACATACACTTTGTCTCATGACATTGACTGCAATTTCCCACAATGCAAGAGCTCTCTTTCCACTTCTTCCCCATAGTTACCTCTTCCCTGTGTCCTTCCCTCCCACGGACTCTTGCCCCCTGTATTGTCTACCTGTACATACATATACAGCCCTTCTATTCTCCCATGATTGATCTCTCAAAGGAGTATATTTACCTAAGGTAAATGCTCAGCTCATATGTCTGTCTTTTGTTTGGCTGGATTCCACAGAAGTAGGTTCAGTTCTAGACATAGATCCCCCTTCAAGTGATTGACAGTGATAGCTTGGCACCATCTAGTTCTTCTGTTCTCATAATCATATAGGCTGAGGATCACATGGTGTACCAGTCCCTTGGACTAATTATGTCCATGCTTCTTTGGTTTTCTTCATTCTTCTTTGCTCTGGATGAGGAAACACCGATCATTGCATCTATATGGCTGCTTGCAAGCTTTTAAGATCCCAGTTGCTACTTGCCAAAATAGGATGTGGAACAATGTTTTTGTGTAGTATGTTATGCCAATTTGGCTTGATGTCCCTTGTGACCATGGTCCTGAGCCCAGAGATCTAACTACTCCCTCCCTCCATGTAGCTGGCTGTGGCCAAGAAGTGACTACAAACTTGTCCCTTGTCAGATCTACTATATATCTTGGAATTCTTACAGAAAATACAAATATCCTTGTAGAAACATTGTCTAACAACCCCATACATGGCCATGGGTACACTGCCCCTTGTATAAACATACCTAATAGTTCAGCCTGTCCATCTATCTAACCACCCGTAGATCAATGTTTGACAACATTGACAACACATTACTGTATGTGCAAAAGAGTTCATCTTTGTTGTCTGTACCTCCTGTGCACCTCTCTATATCTTCTTCTTTCTCAATGCCACCATGTTGTTCACTCACATTTGGTGTATTTCTCTTCTTTTCACCCAAATCAATACTTGTCACTACCTATCTAGCAGTACCATCCCCCCACACACCTCCCACCCCTAGTAACCAACAGAGAAAGTTTCCTTTCATAAAAGAAAGTTTCCTTTCATAAAATGTAAACGTTTCTTTGACTTTTCACAATAACAGACTAATACACTAGTTGTCCTTCTGTGATTGACTTATTTCACTCAGCATAACATCCTCCAAGTTCATCTACGTTATGCAGTGTTTTGCCAATTCTACATTATTCTTTAGAATTGCATAGTACTCCATTGTGTCTATGTACCATAGTTTGGTTATCCATTCTTCTGTTGATGGGCACATAGGTTGTTCCATCTTTTGCTATTGTGAATAGTGCTGTGATGAACATATGTGTGCATATATCTGTTCTTCTCCTAGCTCTCACTTCTTTAGGATACATATCTAGTAATGGAATGGCTGGAACATATGGTATTTGTAATTTCAACTTTTTAAGGAATTGCCATACTGCTTTCCAAAGTGGTTATATCATTTTAAAGTCCCACTAGCAGTGTCTGAGAGTTCCAATTTCTCCAGCATTTGTTATTTTCTGTCTTGTTGAACTGTGTTACTAGTGCTGGGGCAAGATGGTATCTCACTGTTGTTTTGATTTGCATCTCTCTAATGGCTAATGATCATGAACATTTCTTCACGTGTTTGTTGGTCACCAAAAATCTTTGGTGAAGTGTTTATTCATGTCTTCTGCCCATTTTTAATTGAATTTTTAATATTTTTGTTGTTGAGGTATTTGAGTTTTCTACAAATTCTGGAGTGAAGTCCCTTGTAAGATATGTCAGTGTTGAATATTTTTTCCCAATCTGTAGATTCTCTTTTTACTCTTTTGGGGAGGTCTTTGGAAGTACATATAAATTTAATTTTTAGAAAGTCCCATTTATCTAGTTATCTTCTGGTTCTTTAGTGTTTTGGGCTATGCTTCATAGTCCATTTATGCCATATATTGTTGTTGTTGTTGTTATGTTCCCTCAAGTTGGACCCGACTCATAGTGACCCCTCCTTGGGTTTCCAAGGCAGTATCACTATGGAAGTAGATTGTCCCATCTTTCTTCCAAGGAGTGGCTAGTGGGTTTGAACCACCAGCCTTCTGGTTAGCAGTCAGGTGCCTTAGGCAGTATGCTACCTAAGCTCCCCATGCTGTATATTAGGACTCCTAAATTTCCCCCTGTTTTATCCTTTAGGAACTTTATAGTTTTAGATTTCACATTTAAGTCCATCTGGAGTTAGTTTTTGTGCATAGTGTGAGGTATAGATCTTGTTTCATTTTTCTGAAAATGGAATACAGTTTTGTCAGCACCATTTGTTAAAGAGACCATCCCTTTCCTGTTTAATGGATTTCAGCTTTTAGTAAAAAATCAGCTGAGCATAGGTCAATGGATCTGTTTCTGAGTTCTCAATTCTGTTCCACTGGTTATGTGTTTATCATTATACTAATACCAGGTTGTTTGACTACTGTGGCTGTATAATAGATTTTGAGATACAGGAGCGTGAGATCTCTTACTTTGTTCTTCTTTTTCACAGAAAAAAAAAGGAAAATTTAAACAGACCCATAACAAAAGAAGAAATTGAGTAGGTCATTAAAAAATTACCAACAAAAAATAAAAGCCCTGTCCCAGACTGTTTTACTGGAGAATTCAACTAAACGTTCAGAGAAGAACTGATGCTAGACCTACTCAAACTATTTCAGAACAAAGAAAAAGATGGAATTCTTTTCATTTCAAATTCATTTTATGAAGCAAGCATAACCTTGATACCAAAACTAGGCAAAAACATCACTCAAAAGGAAAACTACAAACCAATATCCCTCATGGCTTAAAAAAAGTTTCAACAAAATCTTAGCCAATACACACCAACAGCATATCAAAAAAATAATACATTATGATCAAGTGGGGTTCATACCAGGTATGCAAAGATGGTTCAACATTAGAAAAACAATCAATATCATCCACCACATAAACAAAGTAAAAGAACCACATGATCATATCAATCGATAGAGAAAAGGCATTTGATAAAATCCAATACCCATTCCTGATAAAAAGTCTAAGCAAAATAGGAATAGAAGGGACATTTTTCAACATAATAAAGGCATATATGCAAAACCAACAGCCAACATTATTCTCAATAGAGAAAGACTGAAACCTTTCCTCTTGTGAACGGGAACCAGACAAGGATGCCCTCTATCACCACTTCTATTCAACATGATAATGGAAATCTTAGCCAAGGCAATAAAGCAAGAAAGGGAAATCAAAGGCATCCAAATTGGTAAAGAAGAAGTCAAACTATCCTTATTTGCTGATGATATGATCCTATACCTAGAAAACCCAAGAGACTCAGTCAAAAAACTACTGGAACTAATTGAGAGATTTAGCATAGTGGCAGGATACAAGATCAACATCCAAAAATCAGTTGGATTCCTCTACACCAGCAAAGAGATATCTGAAAAGGAAATAAGGAATTCAATACTATCTACAATAGCTATCAAAAAAATATAAATTCTACCAAAAACAATCTGTACATTCAATAAAATTCTAGTCCAGATCCCATCAACATTCTTTAAGAATATGGAAAAAACAATCACTAATTTTATATGGAAAGGAAAGAAATCTCAGACAAGCAAAGCACTGTTTAGCTCTTTTATTTTACCATTTGTTACCTTCTCTTTAGCTATTTTCCATTCAAAAGCAAGTTTTAGAGTCTCTTCTGACATCAGTCTTGGTCTTTTCTTTGTTTTCTGTCTTTTTAATTATCTTTTGTTTTCTTTATGTATGATGTTTTTGATGTCATCCCACAACTTGTCTGATCTTTGGTCACTGATGTTCAAAGTCTGAAATCTATTATTTAGATAGTATGTAAATTCATATGAGATATAGTCAAGGTCATATTGTGACTCTGATGGACTTGTTTTAATTTTATTCCGCTTTAACTTTAACTTGTTTGTGAGGTATTGATGGTCTATTCTATAGTCAGCTTCTGCTTTGTTTTGGCTGATGAGGTACTTCTCTTGTGTCTTTTTCCACAGTGTATTCAATTTGATTCCTGTGTTTTCCACCTGGTGAGGTCCATGTATATAGTCACTGTTTATGTTGTTGATAAAAAAAGGTATTTGCAATAAATAAGTCATTTATATCACAAAATTCTATTATATTATCTCTATACCTTTTGTTTCATGAAGGCCATATTTTCCAGTTAGCGATGGTTCTTCTTTGTTTCCAACTTTTGCATTCCAATCACTAGTAATTATCAGTACATCTTGATTTCATGCTTTGTCAATTTCAGACTGCAGAAGTTGGTAAAAAATCTTCAATTTCTTCATTTTTGTCTGTCGTGTTGGTGCATAAATTTGAATAACAGTGGTATTTACTGGTCTTCTTTATAAATTTATGGATATTATCCTATCACTGATAGCATTGTACTTCAGGACAGATTTTGAAATTTTCTTTTTGAAGATAAGCATAAAGCCATTCCTCTTCAATTTGTCATTTCTGGCATAGTAGACCATATTATTGTCTGATTCAAAATGGGCAACATCAGTCTCTTTCATCTCACTAATGCCTAGGATATCAATCTTTATTTGTTCCATTTCATTTCTGACAACTTCCAATTTTTCTAGATTCTATTTCACACATTCCACCTTCTGATTGTTAACGAATGTTTACAACTGTGTCTTCTCATTTTGATTTGTTCCACATCAGTAAATGATGGTCCTGAAAGCTTTACTCCATCCATGTAATTAAGGTGCTCTCTACTTTGAGGCAGCAGCTCATCCCCAGTTACATTTTGAGTGCCTTCCAACTTGAGGGGCTCATCTTCCAGCACTATATCAGACAAAGTTTTAGGGCTATTCATAAAGTTTTCCAGTAATATATCAGAAAGTGTTTCACTTCTATCCATGATGTTTTCTATTGCCAATTTTTTCAGTAGTGTGTGGTCCCATCCTTTTTCCTAGTCTCTCTTAAGTCTGGAACCTCCATTAAAACCTGTCCAGCATGGTGACCCTGCTGGTATTTGACCAACTGCTGGCAGAGCTTCCAGGATTACAACAATATGCAAGCCATCAGAATAAAACAAATTGACTCACCCTTATCCTTTGCCAAGTTATATGATCACTTTTAACCACAACACAGTGTTCCCTAAGCATTGAGTCCTCCTTTCCTACCACCTTGTACCTGGTCTTCATTAAACATTAGATAAACTTTTATCTACACAATTGGCTGTTCTGGATATTTCATATGAATATGATCATACAATATTTGTCTTTTTGTGATTGATTTACTTCACTCAGCATAATGTTTTCAAATTCATCCATGTTTTGACATTCATCAGGGCTTCATTTCTCTTTATGGCTGAATAATATTCCATTGTATGTAAGTACCACATGAGGGAAGGTTGGGCAATGTACTTTCATAGTGATACTGCCTCGGAAACCAAAGGAGGGGTTGCTATGAGTTGGGTCCAACTCGACGGCACATAAGAACAACAGCAACCACATATTTTTAGCAGTTCATCTGCTGATGGATGTTTAGATTGTTTTCACTTGTTTACTGTAAATAGTGCTGCAAAGTGAACATTGATATATGTGGTTACATTCTTGCTTTCAATTCATTATAGGTATGTATCTTAGGATATATGCTTAAGAGCAGAATCACTGGGTCATTTTGTAATATTCTTTAACTTTTTTGAGGAACTTAAAAACTGTTTTACACAGTGACTGTATCATTTTACAATCTTATCAGTTGTTGGATGCTCTTAGTTCATTTACACTAATAGAGACTCCATGTGACAGCATAGAACTGCCCAATAGGGATTTCTTGGATGCAGATTACCAGGTCTTTCTACCACAGAGCCACTGTGTAAGGTCAAACTGCCAACTTTTCAGTTAGCACCAGAGAGCCTAACCATTGTTTAAGCGAAGTTCCTAACTCTGGAGTAAAGTTCTAATTTCTCTCCAACTTTACCAGCATATGTTGCCTTTTTTTTTTTTTTTTTTTAATAATAGCCATGCTAATAGATGTTGTTTTGGTTACCTAGTGCTGTTCCAACAAGAATATACCACAAAGGGGATGGCTTGAAGAAACATGAGTTTATTCTCCTGCAGTTTGGAGGTTAGTCATCCGAGTTCCAAGTGCCAGGCTTTAGCGGCTGTGTGAAAGTCTCTTAACCTTGGGCTTCAGCTCTGCCTCTTGCTCCCAGCCCTCTGAAGCTAGAGGCATCTCTTCACTCTGGCAGCTACTGGCTGCTGAGGCAAACAAGCCCAAGGTCAATAAATAAAATGGCACAGTCCCAATGTTATCAAACAACATGGCAGGCCATTGATTCAAGTCCACTGAAAATCCCAAGATCAGCAGGGCATGGAAAGCTATTGAATAATGACTTGGCTACATGCATGGTTCAAGCATGCCATAAGCTAGAGATCATTCCCAAAGCTGCTGCTTATATACGGGAAGCAGACAACATCCCCAAAGAAGCTATTCAGCTGCTTGTGGTAGATCCCACCATGGAGTTGATTGCCAGTCTCATCATGGGGAATAAATGCCACCATCTGCCCAGCCACTCAACCAGGACCAGCCAAGTTGACACACAAGCCTAACTACCACAGGTGTGAAGTGATATCTTATTGTGCTTTTATTTGCATCTCCCTAAGGAAAATGGGGCAATCTACTTCCCTAGTGATACTGCCTCAGAAACCCAAGGAGGGGTTGCTATGAGTCAGGGCCAACTCCACAGCACGTAACAACAACAACAACAACAACAAAGACTAATGTGGGAGCTCTGGTAGTGTAGTGCCTAAGGCACTTGACTGCTACCCAGAAGGCTGGTAGTTCAAACCCACCAGCCTCTCCTTGAAAGGACGATGGGGCAATCTACTTTCTTAGTGATACTGCCTTGGAAACCCAAGGAGGGGTCACTATGAGTCAGGTCCGACTCGACAGCACATAACAACAACAACAAGACTAATTCAGGAGGAGTTCTGATAGTGTAGTGCCTAAGGTCCTTGACTTCTAACCAGAAGGCTGGTGGTTCAAACCCACCAGCCACTCTTTGGAAGGAAGGTTGGGCAATCTACTTCTGTATTGATACCACCTTGGAAACCCAAGCAGGGGTCACTATGAGTCAGGTCCGACTTGACAGGACGTAACAACAACAAAGACTAGTGCTACCACTCACCTATCAGTTTGTCATACTGTGGTGGCTTGTGTATTATTGTGATGCTGGAAGCTATGTCCCCAGTATTTCAAGTACTATCAAGGTCCTTCATGGTGGACAGGTTTTAACAGGCTTCCAGAAAAGAAGGAGTAGGAAGAAGGACCTGGTGATCTACTTTTTTAAAAAGCTGATCAGTGAAAACATTATGAATAAGAACAGAACATTGTCTGATAGAATGCTGGACGATGAGCCCCTCAAGTTGGAAGGCACTCAAAATAAGATCTACCTCATCAAGGTGAATTGGTCTTAATGATATGGATGGAATAAAGCTTTTAGGACCTTCATTTTCTGATGTGGCTTGACTCAAAATGAGAAAAAACAATTATTGATAATCGGAACATGAAACATACAAAGTGTGAATCTAGGAATATGGAAGTTGTCAAAAAGAAATGGAATGCTTGAAGATAGATATTGTGGGCATTGTTGTTGTTGTTGTTGTTGTTATGTGCTGTGAAGTCAGACCCGACTCATAGCGATCTCTCCCTGGGTTTCCAAGGCAGTATCACTGTGGAAGTAGATTGCCCCATCTTCTTTCTGAGGAGTGGCTGGCGAGTTTGAACCGCCAGCCTTCTGGGTAGCAGTCAAGTGCTTTTAGGCACTATGCTACCAGAGCTCCCATTGTGGGCATTAGTGAGCTGAAATGAACTAGTATTGGCCAATTTGGATAACAATAATATGCTTTATTAGCCAAAAATGACAAATTAAAAAGGAATGACATCACATTCATTATAAGAAAGAACATTTCAAGATCTATCTTGAAATAAAACACTGTCAGTGGTAAGAAAATATCCATAAACCTAAGGAAAACCAGTTAACTTGACTATTACTCAAATTTATGCACCAACCACTAATGCCAATGATGAAGAAATTGAAGATTTTACCAACTTCTCTAGTCTAAGATTGGTCAAACAAGCAATCAAGATACATTAATATTACTGGTGATTGGAATACAAAAGTTGAGAAGAAAGAAGATGGATCAATAGTAGGAAAATATGGCCTTGGTGACAGAAATGACGGAGATTGTCCAACAGAACTGTGCAAGACCAGAGAGCTCTTCATTGCAAATTCTGTTTTCAACACCATAAATGGCTGCTATACATGTGGACTTCACCAGATGGAACACATAGAACCAAATTGGCTATATCTGTGGAAAAAGATGATTGAGAAGCTCAATATCATCAGTTAGAACAAGGCCATGATTGAAGCTGAAGCTATAGAAAATTAAAGTAAGTCCACAGGAGCCACAGTATGACCTTGAGTATATCCCATCTTAATTTAGAGACTATCTCAAGAATAGATTAGATGCATTGAACCAAAGACCGGTTGAGTTGTGGGATGACATCCATGATGTCATACATGAAGAAAACAAAAGATCATTAAAAAGACAGGAAAGAAAAAAAAATGACCAAAATGGAGGTCAGAGGAGACTCTGAAACTTGCTATTGAATATAGAGTGGCCAAAGCAAATATAAGAAATAATTAAGTAAAAGAACTGTGCTGAAGTTTTCAAAGGGCAGCTAGAGAAGACAAAGCAAAGTATCATAAAGAAAATTGCAAAGACCTGGAGTTAGAAAACCAAAAGAGAAGAATATGCACAGCTTTTCTCAAGCTGAGAGTTGAAGAAAAAATTCAAGTCTCGAGTAGCAATAGTGAAGGATTCTATGAGCAAAATATTGAACATTGAAGGAAGTATCAAAAGAGGATGGAAGGAATACACAGAGGGAATACATAGAGTCACTGCAACAAAACTTATTAGTCAATATTCAAGCATTTCCAGAGCAATCATATGATCAAGAATTGATAGTATGGAAGGAAGAAGTTGAAGTTGCACTTAAGACATTGGTCAAAAAGAAGGCTCCAGTAATTGGTGAAACTCCCATTGAGATGTTTCAAAAAATGGATGCAATGCTGGAAGTGCTCATTCATCTATGCCAAGAAATTTGGAAGACCACTACTTGGTGAACTGATTGGCAGAGATCCATATTTATGTCTTTTCCAAAGAATGGTTATCTAACAGAATATAGAAATTATTGAACCATGCCACTGATATCACCAATAAGGAAAATTTTACTGAAGATAATTCAAAAACAGTTGCAATAGTACATCTACATGGAACTACTGGAAATTCTAGATGCAAAACCTAGAGTTCATTGTCTTCTGAATACAATGTGGAAAAATGGCTGTTATATCTCATATGAGATGGATCTTTACTGAAAGCAGGGAATACCAAAAAGATGTTTATCTGTGTTTTAATGACTATTCAGTGGCATTAGACTGTGTGGATCATAACAAATGATGGATAATAATACAAAGAATGGGAATTCCAAGATACTTAATTGTGCTCATATGAAACCTCTGGAGAAACCAAAAGGCAGCCATTTAAACAGAAGAGGAAACTCTGTGGTTTAAAATCAGGAAAGGTGTGGACCCAGGTTTCACCATACTTATTAAATCTATATGCTGAGTGAATAATCCAACAAGCTGTACTATATGGTCTATATGAAGAAGAATGCAGCATAGAGATTGGAGGAAGACTCAATAACAATCTCAAATATGCATGAGACAAAACCTTGCTTGTTGAAAGTGAGGATCTGAAGCACTTGCTAATGAAGATCAAAGACTAAAGCCTTCAGTATGGAGTACACTTCAACATAAAGAAAACAAAATCCTCACAACTGGACCGATAAGCAACATGAAGATAAATGGAGAAAATATTGAACTTTTCAAGGATTTCATTTCACTTGGAGCCACAATTAATGCTCACAGAAACAGCCATCAAGAAATCAAGCATGGTACTGCATTGGGCAAATCTGCTGCAAAACACTTCGTTAAAGTGTTAAAAAATAACGATGTCATCTTGAGCTGTAAGATGCACCTGACCCAAGCCATGGTATTTTCAATTAGATCTTTTTTTTTTTTTTTTAATTGTGGTTTGGGTGAAGATTTACAGAGCAAATTCACTTTCCATACAGCAGTTCACATATACTTTGTCTCATGTCATTGACCACAGTTTACCACAATGCAACAG
>NW_006921798.1:5837546-5847714 GCF_000298275.1 Orycteropus afer afer
GCCCTGAGCTGTCTCCTTGTGCATAAGCAGCCCTTCCTTCTCCCATGATTGTTCTCTCTAGGGCATGTGTCTACTTGAGGTAAATGTTTAACTCACACGCCTATACTTTCAATTAGATCTTTTGCATGTAAAACCTGACCAATGATTAAGGAAGACTGAAGAAGAATTTATGCATTTTGATTATGATGATGGCTATGAATATTGAATGCACCATTGATTGCCTGAACAATGAACAAATCTGACTTGTAATAAGTACAGTCAGAGGCTTTTTAGAAGAAAAGATGGTGAGACTTTGTCTCACATACTTTGGACATGTTAGCAGGTAGAATTAGTCCCTTGAGAAGAACATCAAGCTTGGTAGAGTAGTAGTTGTTGTTAGCTGCCACTGAGCCATCACTAACTCATAAAGACCCCATGCAAAGCAGAACAAAACACTGCCTGGTCCTGTGCCAGCACCATGGTCCCTGTAACACGTGAGCCCATTGCCACTGCCACTGTGTCAATCCACCTCGTTGAGGGCCTTCCCCTCTTTTGTCGACCCCCCACCTTACCAAGCATGACATCCTTCTTTAGGGAATTGTCCCTTCTGACAACATGCAAGCCAGCACAATATGACAAACTGACAGACGCACAATATGACAAACTGACAGACAAGTTTGTCTCCCTTAGCTGTTGGAAACTTCTCCATCAGCCCCTTACCTAATTCCTACCTGAATCCTGTTAGTGGGTCTTGCCTGTCACCCCTTACCTTGCTCCTGCCGCTTTTTGTCATCCCCAGTGTTTCCTCCCTTGCCTGGCTTTGGGGGTGGGTTTTGCCTGTTGCTAGTGCTAGTGCTTTCAGTGCCAAATCTCAGACTCTATTATGAAAAAACTATGTCCTGAAGTATTAACTGTACTCTCTGTCTGGTAGATAGAGTGTCAGCCAAAAAGAGGAAGATCCTCAATGAGATAAATTGACACAGTGGCTGCAACAAAGGGCTCAAATATAATGATGGTGAGGATGGTAAAAGATTAGGCAGTGTTTCATTCTGTTGTGCATCGGGTCACTGGGAGTTAGAAATGATTAGATGACACAACTGCAATATTAATGATGTTGAGCATCTTTTCATGTACTTGTTGATGATTTATATATCCTTTTTAGTAAAATTTCTATTCAAGTTCTTTGATCATTTTTAAATTGGGTTGTGTCTTTTTGTTGTTAAGTTGCATTTATTCTTTGCATATTCTCTATTTTAAACCCATTTCCAACATATGGTTCCCCAAAAACACTAACTCAAAATGCATCAAAATCTAATTGTAAGAACTGAATGCATAAAAACTTGAAAAGTAAACCCTGAGATGATACTTCAGGACCTAGTTTTTAATAATGGATTCTGAAATATGAAAGATTGTGCATGGGGTCACTATGAGTTGGAAACGACTCGATGGCACTTAACAACACCAACAGCAACAAGTCCAGAGACCATTCTTTTTCCACTTACATATCTATTTGGAAAATGGATGAAAATTAGTGTAATTAATTTTGGAGAAAAATATCTCAGACAAAATTCTGAAGGATGAAAGGATAAGATATAATGGCCTGTTATAAAGTTAGGAATGGCTTTCCCACTGGACAGAACAGATAATAAAAGTAGTTATGTCAAAAGTAGAAAATGAAAACCTGTGATCTGTATGTTCCATATATTAAGAATCAAAATATTTTTAATAGATATTAAAAAAGAAAAAAAAATCAGTGCCATCAAGTTGCCGTCAAGTCGATCCTAAGTCATAGAGACTGCTCCTTGGGTTTCCGAGGCAGTATTGCTACGGAAGTAGATTGCCCAATCTTCCTTCTGAGGAGTGGCTGGTGGGTTTGAACTACCAGCTTTCTGGTTAGAGGTCAAATGCCTTAGGTACTGCACCACCAGAGCTCCCTTACTAGGTATAAGTATACACACATTTAGATAATGCTAGTCCCTGGCTTTTCAGTATAGCAAAACTCACTCTTAACAATATGTGAGTAACTATTTTCACTCACAAAACCACTTTTGAAGATGAACCACAAAATTAAGTGTGTGCTATGTGATTGATGCGACTACTATTTCTGAACTTGGTAGGCTTCTGCTTCAGACATTATAGAGCCTTATTGTTTTATAGTTTATTAGTAAAGAATGTTGATGCCTATACCCTTTAACAATTGACTCAGATATTTTTTTTTCTGTTCTTAGCCTACATAGACAATAATATAAATAACAACTGCAGAGTTAATTAAGTGCTTAACCTATCTAGTCCATAGTACTCTATATTATTATTTGACCTGGTAAATTAAATGGAAATTAGCTTAGAAAGAATATGATGTAAATACACTCATGATAAATAACTGTGTTAAATATGGATGTTAAAACTGTGCTTGACTGTTGAAGTATTTGAAAACGTTCAAGACCATGACAGTCATGGGGTCTAAAACTGATTGAGCAATAAGAACTTTTACCCTTATTAATATTTCAAAACTAACAAATGGATAAAAATTCTTGAACTACCAAATCAAAATTAGTATAATCTTCATCTTTAAAATGTGTTTGTAAATGATTCTGTGACTAGATAATATAAGCTCTGTATTCTATAAATATCCTGAGGGAGTAGTGAATTATTGTTATATATAATAATATGGAGAAAGTTTAAGTCCAGGAAAAATTGAGATCTGATTTATCAAAGCAGGAAAGGGACAGAATATCTAAACTTCCTGAGGAAGCCAGGTCTATTAAGTATGTAATATTACTGCCCCAGAAGTAAACTGTTAGCATTGTCAGAAAAATAACAAAAAATGTTCCATTAGACAGTGATTCTAACAATCATGTAATAATAATGACTATCATTTATTGAACTTTGTTGCATGCCAGGCATGTTTAATATACTTTATTTAATTAATTTAAAAATATCAATTTTTCATATTTTAATACTTGTAGAAATAGATTTTTCTTAAAATAGATGACCTCTTATAATCTCCACATGCAAGGCAACAACAATTATCCTTGCCACTGCCCACGCATGCACAAACTTGATAATTGCTGCTCAAATTTTTCTCATTTCATTAGTAACACTACATATGTTGGGCTTAATTTCTGTTTAAAATGAGTTTAAAAAAATGACATTATGTCAAGTATTAAAAAGATCATGTATGCAAAAGGGCAGAGAAAAAATAACGTGAAGATAAACACAGAAATCAACTCTAAATTTGACATTAGCAAATGCTAAAGTTATTAGAAGAGTGACTACAATTCCATATTTTCTTATAAATCCACAACCAAGTGCTTTCAGTACCTAAGAAAAGTTCTGAAAATTGCAATAGTCATTATAGAAAGAATCTCTGTATTATGCATTGTTTCTAAGCTGTGGGAAAAAGGATTGTTTATCACATACAAAGCCCTGAAACTAAAATCAGGAATAGCACTCAAGCCCAAACCCAGTGCCATCTAATTGATTCTGACTCATAATGATACTTTTGGACAAACTGCTCCATAGGGTTTCCAAGGCTGTAAATCTTTAAAGAAGCAAACTGCCTCATCTTTCTCCTACGGAGCAGATGGTGGGTTCAAAACACTGACTGTTTGGTTAGCAGCCTAGTGCTTTAACTACCATAGAACCAGAGGTCCCTGGAAAAGTGCCAGATCCCTTAAAATACATGAAGGAAACTTCAAAGCAACCATAAACATGTATGGTTAATTTTTCCTTACAGTAAGGTTATCATTAAAGCATTGAACATCAACTTATCAGAAATTTCCTGATGGTGTTAAAAAAAAAAAGTACCTAAATTTCCACCAACTCTTTCAAATGAGAGAAAAAATGAAATTTTGTCAAGCTAAATAGTAAATTTCCAGCTTCAACAGTTACAGGATGCATGTAAACAACATCTGGGAAATTCCAGGATACAATAGTGGAGCACTGTCCTAAGAAATACTCCACCACTGAACAATTTGTGTGGAAATTGTCAAATAGGAACCTAACTTACTGTTTAAATTTTCATCAAAAACACAATAAAAATATTATTTTAAAAAGAAAGAAAGGAAGGAAGGCAAAAAGAAATGCTCCAACAGTTGAATATATTCAACTACATGGAGAAATATGATTTTTTAAAAAAATAACAATGATATGAAATTAAGCCAATTTTATTTTAGAAAAGACTTAGAAGAATCAGGCTAAAAATGAAGTAACTTTTGGGAATACATAAACTAATATATTTTCTTGTATTTCCTTTTCATTTTTTAAGTCATATATATATATATATATATATATATAATTTAAAATCAAAGTAAAACAAATAATTTTCAGAAAATAAAAATGACTATTAGAATAAATGAAATATATTGTGGAAATATGATAAGACTTCTACTTATTAATATTTTCAGCTTACTTTTGAAAAAACTGGGTGTTAGTGAATTAAGGTACTATTTCAGAGAACTCAGAGCACACATTTTAAGAACAGTCCTTGTTGTTGTTATTGTGTGCAGTCAAATCCATTTCAACTCAAAGGGATCCTATATGACATAGTAGAACTGTCCTCGAGGGTTTTCTAGACTGTAATCACCAGTCACTCCTCGGAAGGAAGGTTGGGCAATTCTACTTCCGTAGTGATACTGCCTCGGAAACCCAAGGAGGGGTCGCTATGAGTCTGGCCGACTCAATGGCAAATAACAACAACAACAATCATTACAGGATCAGATTTCCAGGCCTTTTCACCCACAAAACTGCTGGATGAGTTCAATCCTCCAACCTTTTGATTAGCATCCCAGTGCTTAACCATTGTCACACCAAGTTTCCTTAAGAGTAGCCCTAAGGACGTTTTGCTAAAAGACTGGCTGTCTTTCATGATGCAATTACGTTTATACACATTTCATGGGCTCTATCTGTTCAAGCATAAAATGAGAAAATTGGACTATAAGGTTATTTTCACCTCTAATGTCAATAACTATAAGGAATATCTAGCTATTTTTAAATATAAACCTGAACAATAAATATTGACTAAACTATCCTTATATTCATTCAGTATACATTTACAAATACCTAATTTTTCTCTAGGATCATCCTGAGCAAATTTAATATCTTCCACCTAAATTTGTAACATATGACGTGAAAATAGGCCCTGTTATGGGTTGAATTGTGTCCTCCAAAAATATGTGTTGTAAGGGTAATCTCATTTGGGATAGTGTTTTCTTTGTTATGTTATTGAGGTCATATCAGTATAATTAGTGTCTTAAACCAATCACCTGTGAATGAAAAGAGTAGATTAAGTACAGAGAAGAAAGCACAGATGATGGAAGATAGATGCCAGACATCATGAAAGTTGCCAAGTAACCCAGGAACAGAAGCTGAAAAGAAGTGTCTTCCACAGAGCCCACAGAAACAAAGCCTTCCACTAGAGATGGCACTCTGAATACAAACTTCTAGCTTTCTAAACTGTGAGAAAATAAATTTGTTTATTAAAGTCACCCACTTGGGCTATTTCTGTTATAGCAGCACTTCATAACTAAGACTATTATTATGGTAGAAAAAAAGATTATTTTGTTTATCTTAAAATAAGCATTTTATTTTAGAACCTAAGCAATGGGAAAACAAGTTTTCTTTCAACCAACTACATATTTAATTAATTCTAAACCTCAACTATAACAACTCTCAGATTGCGATCTACCAAACCCTTTCTTCTGTGTAGAGTGAGTCCTCAGAGTTAAACCCTTGTGTAGACACTTTTTCCCCTTAATATTTATTACCTGCTACTTATGAATTTCACCTGTCCCTACCATATTTTGTTCAGTCAGATCATCTTTTGTATCTCCCTATAATTTATCTCTGTCAACTTTGAAGAATACTACATGGGAATTGAGGATTCAGAGGTCATTTGGCTCATTTCACCTCTTCTCCTTTCAAAACAGAATGAAGCACTGCAAAGGAAGGTTGGGCAATCTTCTTCTGTTGTGATACCACCTCAGAAAACCAAGGAGGGGTTGCTATTAGTCGGATATGACATGACGGCAGTGCGTTGCATTTTTTTGTAGTTTATCTTAGGGTTCTTCTATCATAGCCTCAACATTAGATAACAAATAAAATCAGAAAAATTAAATGTGATCACAGCTATTCAAAAACAGGGTTGGTACAAGAATCATGTCTCAGAATCCTGGTTCCCTACATCATGCTGGTTATTTAGAGTATGTTTATCCCAACTTTCTGAATACAGTTGTAAAGCTGGTTTCCTGAAATCTATTAAAGAATGTCTTTAAGTACTAATAACACTATACTATCCTTATTTATTATTATTTTTGTAATTGGACTCTTTTATAAACCAGACAACTCAGAGTAAGTATCTTCAAGAAGTTGAAAACATAGTTTTGGGGTGAGAAATATATCTGAGTTCTACTGTTTATTAACCCCATGATATTGAACTTTTCTGTTTTTGTTGTTAGGTGCTGATGAGTCGGCACTGACTCATAGCAACCCTGTGTAAAACAGAACAAAACACTGCCTGGTTGAACACCAGCCTCACAATCCTTGCCATACCTGAGCTTATTGTTGCAGCCAATGTGTCAATCCATCTAATTGGGGTCTTCCCTTTTTCCCTAACCCTCCACTTTACCAAGCATGATATCCTTCTCCAGAGAGTGGTCCCTCTGACAACATGACTAAAGTAGGTGATATGAAGTCTGGCCATTCTTCCTTCCAAAAGAGCACCTGGCAGCACTTCTTCCAGGACAGATATGTTTGTTCTTCTGGCAGTTCATGGTATTTTCAGTATTGCTAATGATCTAATGATATTGTTTGATAATTTCCACATTCTGTTGGATCGCCTTTCTTTAGAATGGGTACAAATATAAATCTCTTCCAGTTGGTCAGGTAGCTGTCCTCCAAATTTCTTCTCATAGATGAGTAAATGCCTTCAGGGCAGCATCTTTTTGTTGAAAGAGCTCAATGGGTATTCTGTCGAGTCCTGGAGTCTTGTTTTTCACCACTTTGTTCAGTGTAACTTTGACATCTTCTTTCAGTATCATTGGTTCTTGATCATATGCCACCTGCTGAAATAGATCAACACCAACTAATTCTTTTTTGTACAGTTACTCTGTGTATTCTTCCATCTTCTTTTGATGCTTCTTGCACCATTCACTATTTTGCCCATAGATTCTTTAAATATTGCAACTCAAGCTTGATTTTTTCCTTCAGTTCTTTTAGCTTGTGAAATGCCAAGCATGTTCTTCCCTTTTGGTTTTCTAACTCTAGATCTTTGCACATTTCAATGTAATAATTGACTTTGTCTTCTCAAGCTCTCTTTAAAATCTTCTGCTCAACACTTTTATCTTGTTGTTTCTCCGATTTTCTTTAGCTACACTCCCTTCAAGAGCAAGTTTCAGAGTCTCTTCTGACATCTATTTTCATCTTTTCTTCCTTTACTGTCTTTTCAATGTCCATTTGCTTTCTTCACGTATGATGTTCTTGATGTCATCCCACAATTCACCTGGTCTCAGTCATTCATGTTCAATATGTCTCATCTATTATTCAGATGATCTCTGAATTCAGGTGGGATATAACCAAGGTCATATTTTAGTCCTCATGGACATGTTTTAATTTTCTTTAGCTTCAACTTGAATTTGCAAATGTGCACTTGATGGTCTATTCCACAATCAGTTCCTGGCCTTGATTTGGCTGAAGATATCGTGCTTCTCCATCATCTCTTTCCACAGATGTATTCGATCTGATTCCTATGTATTCCATCTGGCAAGGTTCATGTATATAGCAACCATTTATATTGCTGAAAAATGATATTTCCAATGAATAAGTCATTGGTCTTACAAAATTCTATCACATGATCTCCAGTGTAATTTGTATCACCAAGACCATATTTTCCAACTACCCTGATTCTTCTTTGTTACCAACTTCTGCATTATAATCACCAGTAATCATTAATACATCTTGACTGTGTGCTTGGTCAATTTCATACTGCAGCAGTTGGTAAAATTCTTTATTTTCCTCATCCTTGACTTTAGTGGTTCATGTGTAATTTTGAATAATAGAAGGACTAACTGGCCTTCCTTATAGGCATATGGACATTATTCTATCACTGACAGCATTGTAGTTTAGGATAGATCTTAAAACATTCTTTGTGACAATGAATGCCACTGCATTCCTCTTCGATTGTCATGACTGCCACAGTAGATCATATGATTGTCTGATTCAAAACCCCCAAAAGCAGTCCATTTCAGCTCACTCATGCCCAGGATATCAGTCTTTATGCATTCCGTTTCCTTTTTGACAACTTCCAATTTTTGTACATTCTTACTTCATACATTCCACTTTTCAGTTAGTAGTGGATATTTGCAGCTGTTTCTTCCCACTTTGAGTTATGCCCCTCAGAAAATGGAGGTCCCAATAGGTTTACTCCATCCACATCATTAAGGATGACTCTATCCTAAGGAGGCAGCTCTTCCCTAATCATTTTGAGTGCCTTCCAACCTGAGTGACTCATCTTCTGGGACTATAGTAGACAGTGTTTCAAAGCTATTCATTAAGTTTTCTAGTAATATATCAGAGAGTATTTCACTGCTATTCATAATGTTTTCACTGTCCAACACTTTGAGAAGTGGATGGCCTCTTTTTCCTTCCAAGTATGAATTTCTCTAAGTCTATGTTTTATTATTATTATTATTATACAATTAGTAATTGAAATAATAATATCTGGTTATATTATTATAAGTTGTTGTTGTTACATGCCATCAAGTTGTCTCCAACTCATAGTGACGCAATGCACAGCAGAATGAAACACCGCCTGGTCCTGCACCAGCTCCGTGATCCTTGCTATACTTGAGCCCATTGCTGTAGCCACTGTGTCAATCCATCTCGTTGAGGACCTTCCCCTCTTTCATTAACCCTCCACCCTACTAAGCATGACATCCTTCTCCAGGGAATGATTCCTTCTGACAATGTGACCAAAGTAGCTGAGAAAAAGTCTGGCCATTCTCTCTTCCAAGGAGCAGTCCAGCTGCACTTCCTCCAGGATAGACTTGTTGGTTCTTTTAGCAGTCCATGGTACTTTCAGCATTCTTTGCCAGCACTACTTCTCAAAAGCATCAATTCTGCTTTGGTCTTCCTTATTCATTGTCCAGCTCTCATATGCATATGAAGCAATTAAATATATCATGGCTTGTCTCAGTTGCACCTTAGTCCTCAAGGAGATATCTTTGCTCTTCAGCACTTGAAAGAGGTCCTTTGCAGCTGACTTGCCTTGTGCTGTACGAAATCTGATGTCCTGAATATTGTTTCCATTGGCGTCAATTGTAGAACCAAGCAATATGAAGTCTTTGACAACTTCAAACTTTTTTTCCATTTATTGTGATGCTGCTTATAGGTCCAGTTGTGAAGATTTTTCTTTTCTTTATATTGAGATCCAATCCACACTGCAGACTATATTCTTCAGTCTTCATCAGTGTTTCAAGCCATCCTCACTTTCAGCAAGCAATATAGTCCAGCTTCTCAGATTATTTGCTCAGCATATAGACTGAATAAGTATGGTGAAATAATACAACCCTGACACACCCCCTTCTTGATTTTAAACCATGCAGTGTCCCCTTGTTCTGTTTGAATGACAGTCTCCTGATCTATGTACAGGTTCCTCCTGAGAACAATTAAGGGTTCTGGAATTCCCATTCTTCTCAATGTTATCCAAAATTTGTTATGATCCACACTATCAAATGCTTTTGCATAATCAATAAAATACAAGTAAACATCTTTATGGTATGCTTTGCTTTGAGCCAAGATTCATCTGACATCAGCAATGATATCCCTTGTTCCACGTCCTCTTCTGAATCGAGCTTGCACCTCTGGAAGTTCTCCATCAATATACTGCTGCAACCATTTTTGAATTTTCTTCCGTAAGATTTTACTTGCATGTGATATTAATGATATTGTTTGATACTTTCCACATTCTGTGGGATCACCTTTCTTTGGAATGGGTACAAATATGGATCTCTTCCAGTCAATTGGCCAAGTAACTGTCTTCCCAATCTCTTGGCATAACTAAGTGAGTGCCTCTAGCATGGCATATACGTTAGTTGAAACATCTCAATGGATATTCCATAGATTCTTGGAGTCTTGTTCTTTGCCAATTCCTTCAGTGCAACTCTGACTTCTTCCTTCAATACCATTAGTTCTT
>NW_006921798.1:5848142-5868286 GCF_000298275.1 Orycteropus afer afer
CACATTTCTTCTTGTTTTCAGTCATTGGTGTTCAATACATGAAATCTATTCTTTAGATGGTCTCTAAATTCAGGAAGGATATATTCAAGATCATATTTTGGCTCTTGTGGACTCTTAATTGTCTTCAACTTCAAGTTAAACTTGCATGCAAGCGATTGATGGTCTGTTCCACAATCAGCTCCTGGCCTAATTTTGGCTGAAGATATTGAGATTTTCCTTTGCCGCTTGCCACAGATGTAGTCTATCTTATTCCTGTGTACTCCATCTGGCAAAGTCCACGTGTATAGCTTCCCTTGTGTCGTTGAAAAAATTTATTTGCAATGAATAAGTCATTGGTCTTTCAAAATTCTATCATGTGATCTCCAGCATCATTTCTGTCACCAAGGCCAAATTTTCCAACTACCAGTGATTCTTCTGTGTTTCCAATTTTTGCATTCCAATCACCAGTAATAATTAACACATCTTGACTGTTCAGTCAATTTCAGACTGCAATAGTTGATAAACATCTTCAGTTTCCTCATCTTTGACTTTGGTGGTTGGTGCATAAATTTGAATAATAGTCATATTAACTGGTCTTCCTTATAGGTATATAGATAGTATTCTATCACTGGCAGCATTGTACTTCAGGACAGATCTTGAAGCATCCTTTGTGATGATGTATGCCACACCATTCCTCTTCAAACTGTCATTCCTGGCATAGTAGAACATATGGTTGTCTAATTCAGAATGGCCCAAACTTCTCCATTTCAGCTCACTAATGCCTAGGATATTAATCTTTATGCATTCTATTTCATTTTTGCCAATTTACAATTTTCCTACATTCATACTTCACACATTTCATGTTCCTATTATTAACAGATGTTTGCAGCTGTTTCTCCTCAATTTGAGTCATGCTTTGTCAGCAAATGGAGGTCTCACAAGCTTTACTTTATCCATATCAGTAAGCTTGGTCCTACTGTGATGATGCAGCTCTTTCCTAGTTGTATTTTGAAAGACTTCTGACCTAAGGGGCTCATCCTCCTGCACTATATTGGATAATATTTCCAGGCTATTCATCAGTTGCGCAGTAATGTATCAGACAATGTTTTCCTATTATTCATAAGTTTTTCCCTGGCCAATTCTTTGAGAAGTGGATGGCCTCTTCCTTCTTCCTAGTCTGTCTCAGTTTGTAAGCTGTATTGAAACCTGTGCACCATGTGCAACCCTGCTGGCACTTGAAACACTGGTGGCACAACCTCAAACCTCACAGCAACATGCAAGCCATAATAGTATGACAAACTGACAGACAAGTTTGTCTCAATTAGCTGTTATTAACACCTCTGCCCTTGTTTTTCCTGGATTCCTGGTGATGCTCTACTCTTTCATATCCCTGACTTCACTTTCCCTTGCTTTCTTGGCTGGTGTGGTGTGGGTGGGGCCTGGATTCCTCTCCTTACCTGGATCCCTGGTTGCTGCTCTGCTCTGTTGCTCCCCTGGCTTCTCTTTCCCTTGCTTTGCTGGCTGGTGGGGGTGGGGCCTGGGTTCCTCCCCTTACCTGGATCCCTGGATGCTGCTCTGCTCTGTCATCCCCTATTATAAGATTGTTGCAAAAATTTTGTGAGATACATGAAACTGTATATCATAAGCCTAAGTCATGTGAACCTGTAATAAATGTTAGCAATTTTGCCATGATTGAGAATATTGAATGAAGCCAAAATATGAACAGTAAAGATGACAAAGTGAAAATAGTTTTGGATACTTATTTCCTTCACATAGATTTTCCAAATTTTCTATGAAACCTTTATAATCACTAAACAATGAATAAATAAGTGTAATCAAATTGTAAAGAAAGTAGGGAGAACATAAATAATTCTTCCAGTTTTTCTGAATTCCCTGTGGTGATGGAGAGACTTGGAAGCTAGACAATTTTACTTCTTGTTACACAGTCTTGAGTTCTTTCTTCTTGATAAATCAACACAGAAGAATTAAAACCACAAGCTAAAATCACAACCAGTTGCCTTATACTACTATTATGAAAAACCAAACCAAACCCACTGCCATCAAGTTGACTCCAACACATTCGCACCTGAAAGAGACACATGGGAGATATGGGCTTTCTACATTCGTAGGCTCTAAACCCTACATTTTCTAAGGAAGTAAATCTTTATGGAAGTAGATTGCCTCATCTTCCTCCCAAGTAGTAGTTGCTAACCAGCAACTTTCTGGTTAGCAGTCAAATATTTTACCCATGATGTCACCAGAGTTTCTTTTACACTACTATTAGAATGGCTAAAATTAAAAAGACTTATGAAATCAAGTGTTGGTGAGGATGTGGAGCCATTAGAATTATCTTAATTTTGCTGGTGGGAAGGTAAAATGGTATAACCAGTATGGAACCTGTTGTTTCTTTTTTTAAAATAAATGTTAAAGATTCACCTAATCCACTTCCAGGTATTTACTAAAAAATAAATAAATGAAATTAAAAAAGAGAAAGCATACGTCCATGTAATGATTCATACACAAATGCTCTAGCAGTTTTATTTGTAAGAACCTAAAACGGGAAACAATCCTAATTCAACAGGTGAATAGATTAAAAATAAGTGTTGTATATTTGTACATTAGATTACTTAGCAGCTAAAAGAAATGGAATATTGATACAACAACATGAATAAATCACTATACTAATTATGCCACTCCTCGGAAGGAAGGTTGGGCAATCCTACTTCTGTAGTGATACTGCCTCGGAAACCCAAGGAGGGGTCGCTATGAGTTGGGGCCGACTGGATGGCAAACAACAACAACAACAACTAATTATGCTGAGTAGAAAAAAGTTAGATATTCCCTGCCAAAAGAGTGCTGTTGTTGTAGTTGTTATGTGCCATCAAGTCAGACCCGACCCATAGCAACCCCTCCTTGGGTTTCTGAGGCAGTATCACTATGGAAGTAGATTGCCCCATCTTACTTCCCAGGAGTGGCTGGTGGATTTGAACTGCCACCCTTCTGGTTAGCAGTCAAGTGCCTTAGGCACTATGCTATCAGACGTCCTCCAAAAGAGTGCATACAGTATTATTCCTCCTGTATAAAATTATAAAAAAAATGTACACTAAGCAGTACCGACATAAAACAGATAAACAGTTAATTGGGTACTGGCAGGAATAGAGAATAAGATGTTGGGTTATGAGAAAAATTTGAAGAGTGATGGATATGTTCACTATCTTGCTAGTGGTGATGGTTTCACAGGAATATACAAAAACTATCAAAAGATACACTTTGAATATGGACAGCCACTTACACCTTAATAATTTTTTTAGGTTACTCTGCAGGTTAAGGCATTTGGCTGCAACCAGAAGTTTCATGATTCAAACCCACTAGCCATTCTGTGAAAGAAATATGAAGCAATCCGCTTCCATAAAGATTTACAACCTTGGAAAAGCAATGGAGGTCATTGAGGGTTGGAATCTACTCATTGGCAGTGAGTTTGTGTTTTGAGTACACAGAATTTAGTCTCTCTAGAAGTAACAAAGTTGAAGCATAGAGACACTAGTTAGGAAAATGATATGTACAGGACTATCTTATATTAAAAAAAATATTCTAAGAATTAAACATATTGTTTTGTGTTTGTCTTTATACTATATAAACCAAATTTAATTTACTCTTTTAATTTTATACAATATGGTACTGGCTCAGTAGATCAATGAAAGTGTTGCACTATATGTTCTTGTATTGAACTGTGTCACACTTGGTAATTTAAGGATGCATATGAAGTATAGTAAGAAACATATTTTAGGAGAATACAGCCAATTTCCAAGTTGCACAAACCATTGTATGAGAAAAAAAAAAAAAAAAACATTTCCTGAGGTTAAGTGAGGGGGAGAAAAAATCCCACCTGAAAGAGACACAAGAGAGATATGGGCTTTCTGTTTTGTTAGAATGCAGGCTGTAAATAATGTAAATAGTGTAATCATAGTGGGGTAGCCTTTTGTCTTTCTTTTATTTATTTATTTTTTTATAGACAAGGAAATCTCAAATCAGTCACAAGTGTTTTCAAATGAGTTCTATACTCTTGGACTTCTGCTAAAATTCTACCCAAAATACACCTAAGAGACTGAACAAACATATCCTTTATGAAAATTAAAAAAAGGGATGCACACTGATATGCAAGCAAAATTCCTGCACAGTGAAAACCATAGGAATGAACAGTTTTATCATAGTGGGATTTCACTTTAAATAAGTAAATTGCTATGAATCAAATTCCCATCCTACGGAGCAAATACTCAGCTTCCCATCTTTCTTTATAAAAACTGTCAAGTGTCAGCCAAGGAATTAGTATGCGAAGAGTTACATTTTATATAGGGCAGGAGTTCTGTGAATGTCTTTGACTGACAAGAATCCTGCTAAAACCTGGACTGAAGAAATTAAGCCCTACTGTTTGTTGTCATTTAAATTTGAGGGATGCTGGGAAGCTCTCCGTTCTCAAAATATCTCTCCATTGACCTGTCAAAATGCATATAATTTCACCATTAGAAATTCATTCATTTCCACCAGCTCAGGTTGTGAGTGAGCTGAGGCACAGGAGAGAGCAAATACATGGATGCATGATTAGACCTGTAAAACTCTGATGTGTCCGAACAATGGGCAAAGAGATACACCTTTGTCACATGGTCTGAAGACTCACTTCTTATTTAGTTAGCCCATTTAGGTTAAAGCATTTATCTGATGACTGCATGGACAAAAGTGTATCCATTACTATAACATATACTAAAAGATGCTGAAGTGATACAAATGTAATCACAGTACTGTATTATTTTAACCTATTTCATTTATAGTGTAAAAGGGGATTCTAAAGAACACAGAAATCAAGGATAATTTCTTAAAAGCATTCAGGAACAACTGAAGTTATTTTAAAAAATGATTGAGCTGAATAGGTTAGTGAGAATGTTCATGTGTGTATGTGTGTGTATGTGTGTGTAAGTGGGAGGAATTTCAGTATCCTTAAGTGTTAAGACATACTCTTAGGAGATCTATAATTATATCATAGCTCATGCCCACGGAAAGCCACGGTTTTAACTATTCATAACTTAAGACCCTTGAATCATAAACAGTAACAAACATATGTTGTTGTTGTTGTTGTTATGTGCCATCGAGTCAGACCTGACTCATAGCGACCCCTCCTTGGGTTTCCGAGGCAGTATCACTACAGAAGTAGATTGCCCCATCTTCCTTCCGAGAACAAACATATACAGCAATTAATAAACATCCAAAAGCCTCAATGACAGTATCCAAAGCTGTGACTCTTGAGAATGGGTCAGAGGTAGTGGAGAATACAGAGAGGCCTGCCCAGGAAACCTTTTTAAAAGCCTAGTCCAAACCTTAGGTTTATATGTTTTGCCTTCCCTAGGCTTGTCATAAGCCATCCTTCTGCCAGGTAATTCCAATCAAATTCCATACAGCGGCATGTGTTGAATTATTGTTGCTTCCCTGTCTGTGATCTCTTGACATTTGCTGTTTTCTGGTCATTCTCATTTGCCTGCTCCTGATGCTCATCTGCACTGATGTGGTTGCAATGTGCAGGTCGGTGACCAGACACTGACAATATAAAAAGCTCATCTCACCGTATTCGATCTATTTCACTATTAAGTAGATAGTGGGGGTGTCGAATAGGCTATGAAACTTTTTATCTTATTTTCTTTGGACATACATTCCACTGCTGCAATGTGTTATCTGCTTACAAATATGCAAGACTTCCCTCTTCCCTTTCTATGTGCTTTTGAAGCAATTGCCTTCGATTACTTTTTATTCAGAGTTCACATTTGCTAAAATGGAAATAAACTCCAATAGCTTTAAAAAGAGAGAAATAGACACTTACTGGGTTGCATTTTGCCCACCCTCCTCTTTTTCTTTTTTTCTCCTTCAGAGAGTGTAGCCTCTTCAAATACACACTTTGCTTTTGATAGTTTTGCTGTGATTGGGTGTAGCAGAAAATAGTGCCTGACACATAAAATCCACTGATTCAACTATGCAATATTTATTTCATAGCTAACATAAATAAAAATAAAATATTTCCTTGAACATTTTTGCTCACACTCTGCCTGGCTGCATTGCCAGCAACTTTTCAGATCTTTCCATTAGACAACTTTCATTTGCTTCCCAGTATCCTATAAATCACCTTCTCTAATCTAACTCTGATTGGACTATCCTTTGTTGAGTAATGAAATGTGAGCAACTTTTGGGAATATATTTTGAATATATCATTGATAGTACAGTAAAGATGCAATGAGTATAGCTTGATGGAGACTGTACTGTATTCTTGTGAGATATTTCCCATCAAGGTATACTCAGTATTTAGCCAAGCTAAATGCAGTGCTTTGTTCTGTTGTGCATAGAGTTGTTATGAGTCAGAACTGATTTAAAGGTACCTTGCAACAGTAACAACATATAAGACAAAGCCTTTCAAGAGGAGAAAATGGTGTCCTACTAACAGACCATGCAGTCAGTTCCTCTATCAACAGAGATTTTTAGAAACTAGGTAAAGCAGATCAAATAATGATACTAGAGTTATGAGCAGCTAAAGAGCTGATAAAGTATTAGATCCAGTGAAGGTGGCAAAAAAGAGCAGGTTAAGTGACTGGGAAAAGTAAAAAAAAAAAACCTGCCCAGCCAGTGGAGTTGAAGAGAAAGTAATTAGAAATACAAAGGAGGTCAAGGAGGAAGGAAAAAAGAAACAACAACAACAACAAAAAATCAAGGAACCCAAAGGTGTTAATGATTCAGAATAGTCACATCAGGAGAACATCAAGGTGAGATGGGGTGAACAAGATCATACTGGGAAATGGAACAGGACCCCTTTAGCTTAAGCTGCCACAGCATCTGGAAGGGAGTACAGGAAAGGGAAAATAAACTTTCTCTTAATAAACGGACTCCCAAATCAGACACTTGGCCAAGTGGGCTCAAGTCCAATTCTTAGCAACACTTTTTACCACAGAATGGGACTGGGACTTGGGATTTTGTGACTTATGAATCTGTGTGGAAGATGGTGTCCCTTTTGTCTTCTGAGACACTTATGGGTTTGAACTGTGGGACTTTGACTGATGGCTGGACAGAATCATTGGCAGACTGCTCCAGAGTCAAGGGCCATGGTTGTCCTTTATGCACCAACATCTCTGACTGAATTATCTTGCACTAAGCACAGAAAACAGCCTCTATCTTTCTCTCCCAGGGATCACTTCTTGGGCTGACCTCCTTTCTCCTGCACAGGTGCTTCAGTGAGTGACTGGATCTGCCACCAGGACCAGTGCACAGGTCTGGTGGCTGAACATAACTGGAGGGACCCCTTCTCAAATACCTTATCCCCCCTTCATTTTTCTGCTATCCTCTTGCACAATTTTTCTTCCTTTGTACGTGGCCATGCGTTCCACTGCTCCTCATTTTCTTTCATTTCTGCCAAACCTTCAACCCCCCCAACCCCAACTATGGTTTTCTCTCTTCTTCTTATATTCTTTTCCCTATTTCTTGTCATCTATTTTGGTTCTATCTTTTCATCTCTTCTTCTTCTCCTTGGCTTTCTTTTCTTTTTTCTCTGCCTCATCCAATGGGAGGAATATATAAACCTCCACCCAGGGATAGGAACATTTTGAAGCCGATGGAGAACTGGGCAGTGTTTCATTCTGTTGTATGTAGTGTCTCTATGAGTTGGAGCCAACTCAATGGCACCTAACAGCAACAGTGAGCCATGGCTACTCCACTGACCACCTCATATAAAAGACAAATAACAACAATAACTTCTGTACCACAGGATCAATGGCAGATGGTGGACAACACCTGCTCATCCCAACCGCAAATCCCCTTCAGAATGAACAGAGACCTGCACTCACATTCCCATCAGTGATTCCACCAACACAGCAAAAGCTGGAGAGTGACGCAGTACAGCTGAGTTAGCAACCAAAGAAGTACATGTGGTGATTATGTTTGTGTGTCAACTTGGCTGGGCCTAGTTGAGTGGGTGGGCAGCTGGTGGTAGTTATTCCCCATGATGAGACTGCCGATCAACTCCATGGTTGGATCTACCACAAGCAGCTGAGTAGCTGCTTTGGGTATGTGATCTGCTTCCCATATATAAGAAACAGATTTGGGAATGTTCTGTAGCCTATGGCATGCTTGGACTCTGCATGTAACTGCATCATTGCTCAGCAGCCTGTCATACTCTGCTGTCCTAGGGACTTAGAATGGACTTAAATTAATGGCCTTCTGTGTGGTTAGGTAACATCAGGACTGTGTCATTTTATTTGTTGACCTTGGGCTTGTTAGCCTCAGCAGCCAGTAGCTGTCTGAGTGAAGAAAAGCTTCTAGCTTCAGTGGGCGAGGAGCAGGAGGCAAAGCTGAGGCCCAAGATCAAGGGGCTTTCACCCAGCCCCTAGAGCCTAGCACTTTGAAATTGGACATCTAGCCTCCCAAACCATAAGAGAATAAATTCCTATTTGTTAAGGTCATACCATTTGTGGTAAATTCTTGTCAGAGCAGCACTAGGCAATCAGAACAGTACACCTGCTCCATATTTCCAGATATAGTAAAACATAAGACCAGGATGAAACAAATCACTACATAACTAAAAAATAAAGACACCAACTTCAAAATATTTAGGAAACAACAAACAACTTGAAATCCAACAAAAAAAAAACAGGACAAGATAGTAGAAATAGGAGACCAAGATAAAGAATTAGCAAATTTCCCTGAAGAAGAAAAATTAATAGATCTGATAAGGAATTCAGAAGATATATATCTATAGCTATATCATCTATCTATCTATCTATCTATCTATCTATCTATCTATCTATCTATCTATCTCTCCAGAAGCTAAAGGAAACCATAAACAAAAACAATGAGAAGACAGACAGTACCTTACAAGAATTCAGGAAAATCATTCAAGAACAAAACAACAAAATTAGCACAATATTAGAAGATGTACAAAACAGCTATTAGAAATACAGAAGATGAACACTAAAATTATGGAGATAGATAGCACATTGGAAGGAAAAAAGAGTAGACTAGAACTGCCTGAAGAACATATTTCCCAATGAGAAGACAAATCCCTTGATGTCAGCCTATATGAGGAAAAATCAGAAGAGAGATTTAAGAAAAATGAAGAAAACCTGAAAGTTTTATGGAATGATATGAAAAGAAACAAGATAGGCCTGATTGGAATCCCAGAACAAGAGGAGGCAAAAAAAAAAAAAAACTGAGAAAATTGTCAAAGACTTGCTAACAGAAAATTTTCCCTGTATCATGAAAGAAGAAAAGATAACCATCTAAGAAACTCAATGAACTCCATACACAATACATCTCAAGAGAAAGTCACCAAGACATAGCATAATCAAACTTTCCAAAGACAAAGACAAAGAATAAATCCTGAGAGCAGCTCAGGAAAAATGAAATGTTACCTACAAGGAGCAACCAATAAGATGAAGCTCTGATTTTTTTTCAGCAGAAACCATGCAGGCAAGAAGGCAATAGGATGACATATACAAAACCTTGAAGGGAAAGAACTGCCAACCAAGAGTTATTTATCCAAACTACTTCAAATATGAGTGTGATGTCAAGACATTCCCAAACAGAAATTAATGGAATTTATGAAAACAAGACCAACCTTACAGGAAATGCTAAAAGGAGCCCTTCCAATAGAGAATCCACAATAGAGAACAGGAAATTAAAATCAAAACACTTGACACTACCACCTAGAATCCAAGCCAGAAAAAAGATTATCAAAATAAGCTCACAAAAAAAAAAAAAAAAAAAAAAACTATACATAGAGAAATAGAGGAGTTAATTAGCAAATGATAACAGCAACAAGCAAATGGAGGGAATAAAAGTTTGAATTACAAATCTTCCAAATGGAGAGGAAGATAGGATAATGTCTTTACAGAACAGACTGTTCCAAACTTACAGAGATAAGAATTTATTTTACAGTAACCACAAAGAATATTAATGATCCTTGTAACTAAACTAAGAAAGAAGAAAATCACAAGGGGCTTAGTAAGCACAAAACAACAATAATGAATAAAAGTGAAAAAAAACACTTGATAGTGAAATGATTTCAGCACAGAAAAATATTTGATATCACCAACAACACAACAAAAAACACAATAGAATGACAGCAATAAATTCATGCCTATCACTAATTACACTCAATGTGAACAGACTAAATGCACAGTCAAGAGAAAGATAGTAGCAGACTGGATAAGAAAAAAAAAAAAAAACACTTATCAATATGTTGTCTACAAGAGACCCACCTTAGATATAAAGATAAAAATAAATTAAAAATCAAGGGTGGAAAAAATATGTCAAGCTAATGGTAATGAAAAAAGAGCAGCAACGGAAATATTAATTTCTGATAAGATAGACTTCAAGGTGAAAAAATCATAGGGGACAAAGAAGGACAGTATAAGATGTTAAAAGGGTCAAGTGACCGAGAAGATATTACCATGAAAATATCTATGCACCCAATGAAAGAGCTCCAAAATATATAAAGCAAATATTAACTGAATTGAAAGGAAAACAGACAATTCTACAATAGTTGTAGGAGAATTTAACAAACTACTTTAGAGGAAGGACAGAACAACTAGGGGAAAAAAAAAAAAAAAAACTCAACAAATATAAAGAACTCAAAAAACACAACCAACTTCACCTCATGGACACATACAGAGCACTCCACCCAACAAAAGTAAATGCACATTATTTTCCAGTGCACATGGATCATTCTTCAGAATAGACCATATATTAGGACACAAAATGAGCTTCAACAAATTTAATAACATTGAAATACTGCAAAGCATCTTCTTGGATCACAAGGCTATAAAATTAGAAATCAACAATAGGAAGATCAAGGGAAAAATATCAAATATGTGGAAACTGAGTAACACATTACGCAAAAACTACTGGCTAACAGAAGAAATAAAGTGTGAAGTAAAAAAAGAAATTCTTAGAAACAAATGACAATGAACAGACAACTTACTAAAACTTTGGGACACAGTGAAAGCAGTACTCAGATGCCAATTTATAGCAATAAATGCACACATCAAAAAAGAAGAAATAATCAAAATCAACATTTTAACTAGACAACTCCAACAATCAGAAAACAGAGGGGGAAAAAAAAAAACTTACTGTATCTATCCAGAAGTAAAGAAATAATAAAGATCAGAGCAGAAGTAAATGAAACAGAATACAAAAAGATAAAATAAAATAAAGAAAATCAACAAGACAAGAAGCTGGTTCTTTGAAAAGATTAACAAAATCGACAAACCACTGGCAAATTTAACAAAGGAAAAGAAAGAGAAGATGCAATAACAAAAAATAAATGAAAAGGGCAACATCACAACAGAACCAAGTGAAATTTTAGAACAATAATAACAGAGTACTCTGGACAACTGTACTCCAACAGATTTGAGAACCTAGAAGAGATGGATAAATTTCTGGAAACACAAGACCTACCTAAGCTAACCCAGTCTGACATAGAATATTTGAACAGACCATAACAAAAGAAGAAATTGAGCAGGTCATAAAAAACTTTGCAGAAAAATAAAGTTCTGGCCCAGATGGCTTCACTGGAGAATTCTATCAAATGTTCAGGGAAGGGCTGACACCTATAATATGCAAATTATTCCAGAACATAGAAAATGATGGATTACTTCTAAATCAATTCTATGAAGCAAGCATAACATTAATACCACAACCAAGTAAAGACACCACTAAAAAGGAAAACTGCAGACCAATATCTCTCATGAATATAAATGCAAAAATCTTCAACAAAATCCCAACCAACAGAATCCAAAAACACCTCCAAAAATTAATACATCATAACCAAGTAGGATTCATACCAGGTATGCAAGGATGGTTCAACATCAGAGAAACAATCAATGTAATTCATCACATAAATAAAACAAAAAAAGAGAACCATATGATCATATCAATTGATGGAGAAAAAGCATTTGATACAACCCCACACCCATTGCTGTTCACAACTCTCAGCAAAATAGGAATAGAAGGAAACATCCTCAACATAATTAAGGACATATACCAAAAACCAACAGCCAATGTTATTGTCAGTGGAGGAAGACTCAATGCATTCCTCTTCTAAACAAGAAACAAAGATGCCCTCTATCACTGTTTCTATTTAACATTGTATTGGAAATCCTAGCCAGAGCAATACAGCCAGAAAGAGAAATAAAAGGCATCCAGATTTTCAGAGAAGTAAAAGTATCTCTATTCACAGATGGCATTATCCTATACATAAAAACCCAAGAGACTCAGCAAAAAAATTACTGGAATTAATAGAAAGGTTCAGCAAAGTGGTAGGATATAAGGTCAACAAACCAAAATCAGTTGGATTCCTCTACATCAAAAATGAGGCCTCTGAAAAGGAAATAAGGAAAATAATACCATTTATAATAGTTACTAAAAAGATAAAATATTTAGGAATAAATCTTACCGGGTACACAAAAGACCTATACAAACAAAACTACAAAACACTACTACAAGAAACCACAAAGGATCTACATAAATGGAAAAACATTCCATGTTCTTGAATAGCAAGACTGAATATTGTGAAAAAGTCAATACTACCCAAAGCAATCTATATATTCAATGCAATCCCAATCCAGATTCCATCACCATTCTTTATGGACATGGATAAACTAATCACTAAGTTCATATGGAAAGGACAGAGGCCTTGGATAAGCAAACACTGCTGAAGAAGAAAAACAAACATCCTACTTTGGTGAGTAGCAACTGGGCTCAAGTTTCACACTCCTGGATCACAAAACCTACTATACAGTCACAGTAGTCAAAACAGTGTGGTATTGATGCAACGACAGAGAAATAGACCAACACAACGGAAGGAAAAACCCAGAAATAGACCCATCCATCTATGGCTGGTCTTTGACAAAAGGGCCAAACCCATTACATGGGGGAGAAATAGCCTCTTTAACAAATGTTGTTGTTGTTGTTGTTATGTGCCGTCGAGTTGGACCCAACTCATAGCGACCCCTCCTTGGGTTTCCAAGGCAGTGTCACTATGAAAGTAGATTGCCCCATCTTCCTTCCAAGGAATGACTGGTGGGTTTGAACTGCCAGCCTTCTGGTTAGCAGTCAAGTGCCTTAGGCACTACACTACCAGAGCTCCCCTTTAACAAATAGTGTTGGTAAAACTGGATATCCACTTGAAGAAAAATGAAACAAGACCCATATTTACCCCATGCACAAAAATGAACTTAAGTAGGATCAAAGACTTAAATGTAAAACCCCAAAGTATAATGTTTATCAAAGATAAAATAGGGGCAAGATTTCATGGCATAAGCACAGGTTTATGCATAAGTACATATGCATATTTATAGCAACTTGGAAATCTGTGAATTGGCTATATTCTCCTAAGATAGGTTTCTTACTATACTTTATAAACCAAAGCCAAACTTACTGCCCTTGAGTTGCATCCGACTCATAGCGACCCCTCCTTGGGTTTCTGAGGTGTAATCACTATGGAAGTAGATTGCCCAATCTTCCTTCCGAGGAGTGGCTGGTGGGTTTGAACCTCCAGCCTTCTGGTTAGCAGTCAAATGTCTTAGGCATATGTGTCCTTATATTGCCAAGTTTGGCACAGTTCAATACAAGGAACATATAGTGCAACACTTTCATGGGTTTACTGAGCCAATATCATATTGTATAAAATTAAGAAAGTAAATTAGATATGGTTTATATACTATAAAGACAAAAGCAAAACAATATGTTTAATTTTTAGGATAATTTTTTTTTTTTTTTTGCCTAAGATAATTCTGTACACAATGTTTTCCTAACTGTGTCAATCTTTCAACTTTGTTACTTCTAAAGAGAGAAACTCAAAGCTATAACCCAAATTGCACAAGCAGGAGAAACTAAATGACTAAGATCTTTTAAAAAATATTCTTATGTTCATTGAAAGACTTCTCCAAAAGTATAAAAAGATAACCTACAGATTTGGAAAAAATATTTGGCTAACACAACATATATCTAAAATTTATAGAGAACTTCAATACCTCAATACCAAAAAGACAAGCAATCCAACTCAAAAATGGGCAAAGGACATGAATACACACTTCACTAAAGAAGATACACAGTCAGCCAAGAAACACATGAGGAAATGTTCATGATCATTAGCTATTGTTGTTGTTATTTGCCATCTAGTCGGATTGACTCATAACGACCCCTCCTTGGGTTTCCGAGGCAGTATCACTACGGAAGTAGATTGCCCAACCTTCCTTCCAAAGAGTGGCATTAGCTATAAGAGAGATGCAAATCAAAACAATAATGAGATATCATCTCACCCCAGCAGTAATAATAAAGTTCAACAAGACAGAAAGCAACAAATGTTGATGAGGGTGCAGAGGTTGTAACTCTCATATACTACTGTTGGGACTGCAAAATGGTACAGCCAGTGTGGAAAATGGTCTGACATTTCCTTAAAAAATTGGCAATAGAAACACCATTTGATCCATTACTTTGAATATATCCTAAAGAGGTGGGAGCCAGGATACAAATAGGTATATGCACACCCATGTTTATCACAACAAAATTCACTATACCAAAGAGATGGAAACAACCTAAATGCCCATCAACAGATGAATGGATAATCAAACTATGGTACATTCACATAATGAAATCCTATGCATCGTTAAAGAGTATATGAAGAATATATGAATCATTTCACAATGTGGATGAATTTGGAGGACATTATTCTGAGTGAAATGTCAATCACAGAAGGACAAATATTGTGTGAGTCCATTATTGTAAAAAGTCACGGAAAGGTCTTCTGTGCTGGCAGGAGAATTAACTTTGTTGATTACCAGGGATGGGAGGGAAGGAGAGGGAAAATTTCAGACTAGTTGAGGGTCATTTGGTGACTTTGATAAGGAAAGGCAGTGTAGAAAGTCTGTGACCATCATGGTGACAATGGGGAAAGGGAGGACACAGAAATGTGCACAAAAGATATAGACAACAGAGATAAATACTATTATATGAATAACATTGGATTACCAAAGGCACCAAACACTAGGCTATGAGGTAATGCATAGATAGATGAGAAGATCAGCTGGGGCAGATGAAAAAGGACTACATCCGAGACCAAGGACAGATTTCCCTGAAGGTAGTCTTACATATGCACTTGTGCTGCAAAATTATTCACAAACATTTCAGAAGTAACAGAGGCCAAGGTTGGAGTAACTTCTCAGACACAACCAAACACCTTGAGAGAGAGCCTCACCAGGCCTGTGGGCTCTGGACCTTAGTGCTCAATTTGTACAACATAGTACGTAAAAATCTTGCTTTACATCCTACTTTGGTGAGTAGCAACTGGGATCTTAAAAGCTTTTGAATGACCATCTGAGGTGCAACTATTGGTCTCCTCTTGTGTGTAGCAAAGAAGAGTGAAGAAAATCAAAGTCATTTGGAAGGTTAGTCCAAAAAAATACGATGGATGACAAGTACCTCAGCCTTCACTACTTCACGACCCAGAGACCAGAAGAACTAGATGGTGCTTGGCTACTAATGCCAACCACCTTGGAAAGGGATCAAAATTGGAGATCCTGGATAAAGTGGGAGGAAAAATGTGGAACAAAAATTCAAAAACACAAAAATGACTGGTGGAATGCCAGAGACTATGGCCCCGTGTTATCCTTCAGGCCTGGAAATGGACTCACTTCTGTGGATTGGCTGTCAGGCCAACAGTAGAAAGACCTACAAGCAGAAAATCTATGCTAGGGAGTGGCACCCACCTACCCTAGGGAGATGCACCCCTTAGATCAGTGAGCCATGAGACATCACAGGGACAGCATTCACACAGAGGGAGAGCTGGTCAGACAGAAATGCATAGATAAGTAGAGCACAGGGAAGGGGCAGACACAAGGAGGCAGGGGAGGAGAGTTTTTTATGGTTGGGGATTGTAATCAGGGCTGTGAAATCAAATGTGCATGAACTGTTGAGTGTAAAATGAATCTGCTTTGTAAATTTGCACCCAAATCACAATAAATAATAATAATAAAAGAAATGAGAACAAACAAATATAAAGCCTTTCAGAGGACTAAAAAAAAAAAAAAAAAAAAAATTTTTCCTTGCCCTAATTACAAATTACCTGGGCCTTACTGTGGGTGCACTGAAGGAGCTGTTATTGCTCAGTGATTTGGACTTTTAGGTGATTGGAGAAGGCAGGACCCTGATGAATCCAAATCTCACTTATCAGGGTTTGAGCAACTTAATTCAAGGAATGGTAAAAAATCAGAGAAATCATCACTTGTGGTAGATTTTATTGCTTCAAGTGAGTCAAGCAAGAGCAAGCCTGATTATCACCACAGCATGAACTCTAATTGAGATAAGCATGGGGAGAATGTTAGAGAATCTCTCATGCTGGCAAGGGGAGGGGCATTTATAAGCATGGTAAAAAATTTTCCTGCAGTGACCAAAAACACTATTCATACATGGAACAAAGCTATATTCCAAGAAAAGGCCACAGAAGACAGTTAGTTTTACTGGGATATATGATGATGTCATTCCCAGTGGAGTTTTGTGTCAGTATGGAAACTTGTAAGCCTTAAATTCTCGATTAACTTTATTAAATCTACTCAATTAACATGGGCTTATGATATTTAGCAGTGGCTTTTGTTAGGTAGTAGAAGAAGGGAAGGAAGGAGAATAAGGGTGTTGAGAGTTTTGGAGATGCAGAGATGTGTCGATAATGTGTGGTTGTTACTCATTGCACTGCTCCATCTCCTGAGGCTGAGTTTGGACCTATATTGAACATAGTTTGTGTGGTGATGTGATGGTGTGATTACAATGGAGGGGATGTGGGTATAAGGAAGAGGATGAATGTGGAGTCAGTGTAGGATTGTTGAGTGATAGAGGAGGGTGGAGACAAAATCAAGGAAGCCTGAAATTTGGTTAAAATGTTCCTGCCAAGAATGGGAGTAGGGCACCTGGGTAAAATAAGAAAAGTTTGGGTAAAAGAGATGTTTAAAAAACAAACAATTGAGAAGAGGTGTTCCTGGTGGTTGTGATACAAGTCCATCAACCCCATAATAGAGACAGAGGAAGGGACAAGTGTCCCAGTAATTTTAGGGAGGGCAGAATAAGCGGCTCTGGTATCTACTAAAAATGTGATAGACTTACCTGCCCATGCCATCATTACCCGTGGCTCTGGGGTCAAGGTGGAAGTCGATGGGGCCTGGATGGGTCCCAGGCACTCTCTGTCTTCAGCAGTGAAGCCAAAGAGATAAGGAAGCTCCAAACCGGACTCAGGGGAGGGTGGTTTTTTTTTTTTTTTAACACATATAATGCTGCCTTGATGGGCCTGATTTCAGTCTGACTTCTAGTGTCTCTCCATGACACAGGCTGGGCAGGGCCCAAGTGGGGTCTTGCGTTTGGGCAGGATTTGGCCCAAAGTCCCTTTTTGCCATTTGATGCAAGTTCCCAGAGCAGGTTCAAGTTTACCTCTCCATGGTCCTGGAGGAGGTGTGAGAGTGAGTTTACCTCTCAGAGCCTATTTCATGGAGCCTTGAAAGGTGGTGGCTATGAGTTAGGCCTTTGCCTGATCTCCTCTTTGCTTTTGTAATCTTAATTCCTCATCTCTATTATTAAAGACCTTAAAGGTGAGGTTGAGAAGGTCTTTTTTGAGGGGTTTGAGGACCTGTGTCCTGTTTCTGCACTTTATGTTTTAAATCTGGAGTTGATTGGGAAATAAAATGCATGCTAAGAAGAATTCCCTCCTGGGAGGCTGGATCCAGAGTGGTATATTTCTGTAAAGTTTCTGTGAGGTGGGTGAGAAAGAGGGTTGGATTTTCATCAAGGCCTTGGGTAATCTCCTTAAGTTTCTCACAGTTAACTGTCTTATGAGCCACCAGCAATGAGGTCAGCAATGAGGCAAGTGAACATATGGTCATGGTGTTGTATGTGTGGGAACTCTATCTGATAGTCCCAATTTGGGTCTGTTTGAGGGATGACTACAGACCCTAAGGGGTGAGCTGCATCTTGTCTATGGAGTTCTTCTGCATGAGCCTGAGCTGCCTGCCAGACATGTTCCTTTTCTTCTGGGATGAGGGAAGAGGATAAAATGACATAAATATCATACCAGGTGAGATTGTAAGACTCGTTGATATATTCAAATTCTTTAGTATAGGTGGTGGGGTCATTTGGAAAGGAACCAAGGTGCTTATCAATATGGGACAGGTCAGACATAGAGAAGGGAACACAAACCCAGACAACGCCTTCAGCCCCAGCTACTTCCCAGAGTGGGAGAATGGGAGGTGTGGGCTGTGTGGTTCAAGAACGAGTGTGGCAGGGGGAGAAAGAGGCAGAAGGAACAGAGTCCAGAGAAAGAGCACGAGAGACATATGGAGGGAGACCTGTGTTAGGGGGAAGGAATGGTCAGCTAGGTCAAAAGTATTCTCAGATTCTAGCAATTCTGAGTGAGAGGGAGTAGAGGCAGCTGAAGAGGGTTTGGAGTGAAGCAGGAGGATTTGATAGGTGGAGCAGGACGGACAGTGAGAGGGTTGGTTCTAGAGCATAAAGAAGGCCTGCATGTAGAAGGTCTTTAACTATTTCCCATCTCAGTGACAAAAATCATCCAAGTCATGGAGGACATTGAAGTTGAAAGTGCCATTTTCAGGCCACTAAGAATCATTGTCTAATTTATATTGGGGCCAAACGATATTGCAAAACAAAATGAGAAGCTTGGGCCGGATCTCTGAAGAGAGACCAAGTTGAGGGAGACTACTCAGAAGACACACTAAAAGTGCAGACTTACAGGGAGTTAACAGAGAATTATCCATGAAAAATACAGTGCGAAAATGAGAGAGAGAGGATCAGTGACACCCTGAATACCAGAGGTGTTAGGACCAAAGGAAAGGCATCCTTGTCATTTGTCCTGACACTAGAGAGTGAAACGACCCCTGTCTGGGCATCTATGGCACAGAGGAGGTTTCAGAGGACAGAAGTCCAGAGGCTGAAGCTGTGGGCTGAAGCCAGAGGATTTCTGGCCTAGTGCTAGGTCTTTAGAGGATAAAGGCAAATCAGAAATCTGTGTGAGAAAGACGAAATGTCACTAACCAGAGTCATATGGGGTGGTGGTGGGTTCAAGGTCAGTAATAGGAGGTAGAGATCCTCTCCGGGTTCCCCTTGTCAGGGTCCTGGGCTTCGGCACCAAAATGTTAGGTAGTCAATGTCGAGAGGAACCAGGCCAGAGTGAATTGTTAAAAAAATAATTTTGTTGAATCATCTGTCCGGCAGAGGGGCTGAGACCAAAGATGGCATCAGCCCCGATCCTGTAGCCTCATGGGGCTTAAGTAGTGGTTTAATGTTAGAGGGAGAATACCTGTTTCAAAAGGGCCAATCATTAGAGAGTCTGTAAATGCTGCCTTTGCACAGGCAGGAAGTGGTGGGGGCTGAGCTGAGTGCAAAGGCAGGCTGAGAACAAAGACAAAAGCTGGGTGCAGAGGCAGGAATGAGACAGAGGCAAGAACTGAGCACAAAGGGGAGAGACGAATACAGAAGCAGGGACTGAGTGCAGGTGCAGGAAAGAGCTGAGGGCAAAGTTGAAAACTGGGTACACAGGCAGGAACTGAGTGCAGGGGAAAGTTTGTGGATCAGGTAAATAACTACAGGTTGAGTAAATAGCCTATTACCTTTCAAATGTTTTTATTCACATATTTAAAAAAATTTTAAGAACTACATAACCCTCACAATTTTTTTAAGCTGACATCTAAACAGTTCTTTATAGATTTAATAGTAGCAAATGATGTAGTTTTTATTTATTATAAATATTGGCATTTTAAAATCACACCATTATACTATTTTTAATTGTATACAAGTGAACATAAGACCACCACAATTTGATTCACACTATAATCTATTAAAATTATATTATAGTAAAAATTATATTATGATCTAAATTATATTTTTATATTTGTGCATTTCTGTTCTACTTCCCACAAATAATTTTATTCTGATATAATACATTTTAAGCTCAAAAGGCCTTTGTTGATCATAGACCATAATTCTTTGCACTTTATATATGTGTACATGTGTGTCTGCATATATGTGTTTGTAAGTCTCTGAGTTTTAAAAATCTCTATAAGATGATTAAAATCATTATGATTATT
>NW_006921798.1:5870402-5871588 GCF_000298275.1 Orycteropus afer afer
GAAGGAAGGCCTGGCAAATTACTTCTGAAAAATCAGCCACTGAAAACACTATGAAGCATAACTCTAGGGGTCACCATGCGTCACCATGACTCAGAATCAGCTTGTTGGCAACTGATTTATTTTGCTTGTCTACATCAAATTGTGTGGACCTGTAAGCAGCATCACGATGAATGGAGAAAAGATTGAAGTTGTCAAAGACTTTACATTGCTTGGTTCTACAATCGATGCCAATGGAGGCATCAGTTAGGACATCAGACAACATATAGCACTAGGCAAGTCAGGTGCAAAAGACCGCTTTCAAATGCTGAGGAGCAAAGATATCTCCTTAAGGACTAAGGTATACCTGACACAAGCCTTGATTTTTTCAATACCTCATATGCATGTGAGAGCTGCACAATGAGTAAAGAAGACCAAAGAAAAATTGATGCTTTGAGATGTGGTGCTGGAGCAGAATGCTGAAAGTACTGTGGACTGATAAAAGAACTAACAGATCTGTCCTGGAGGAAGTGCAGTCAGAAGTGCTGCACTTGGAAGTGCTCCTTGGAAGCAAGAACGGCCAGACTTCGTCTCACCTACTTTGGTCATGTTATCAGAAGGGATCATTCCCTGGAGGATATCATGCTTGGTAAGGTGTGGGGTCGACGAAGGAGGGGAAGACCTTCAATGAGATGTATTGACAGTGGCTGCTGTGATGGGCTCAAGTACAGCAGGGATCACAGAGCTGGTGCGGGACCGGGCAGTGTTTCATTCTGCTGAGCATAGGGTCGCTATGAGTTGGAGACGACTTGATGGCACCTAACAACAACAACATAAAATTACACAGTTTTGTTTGATTAAAAATAGTTTTTCTTGATCTAAATATTCCTTCAGGTTTACTAAAAGCAAAGAATTGAATATTGCCCAAATAGTAAAATGATGGTTTTGTTAGTCCCTGCATTTACTTTCTCAAATTTTAAAAGTGTATCTAAAATGCTTTCAGATGATTCATTAGTCATTATGATGCTTGCTACATTCCATAAAAAGACATTTTATTTAACTTGGCACAGTGAGAAAAAGTTGGGGAAAAAATATTACAAATCTACTACATCTTTGCTGATGTAGCTTTTAAAAAAGTGGAAAACCAAAAGACCTTGTGCCTTATTGTGTGCTTTAAATATATTTTTACAAAAAACTTGGAACTATTCGT